>NC_060160.1:25191635-25213204 GCF_021292245.1 Micropterus dolomieu | reverse complement strand
GGGGGGGGGGAACGATACTGAAAATTCCCAATAAAAAAACAAAAACAAAAAAATAAACAACTCCACATTAATTTTCCAACACATGCACACAGGAACAGGTTCTTCTCTTGTGAGCACATGACCAACATGTTCTTAGCGCATGTTGGCAGGTGTGATTACTGATTATCTTTAAGTCCAAAGAAAAAGAAGCTCAGGGCTCACTTGACTGTTGAGCATCCTGGGCAGGTGAGAAAGCCTGCAGTTAGCCAGCCAGCCAGCCATGAAGGTGACCTTAGCAGGATGGTTATATCACTGCACCTGTTATGCTGACAAAGCTCAGGTTACTGAGCATCACAGAAAAAACCATCAGCAGAATTCTGTCTTACAATTGGACATCCACACTATTTAATCAAAGGTACATGAACAAAATACAGCAATGTGAAATCCATTTCACCACACTAGTGGGAGCGTTAAGTTATACACAGAGTTGGGTTGGCTCAAATTCCCAGTTGGCGAAATATTCACTAAGCATCGAGGCTAACACATCATTTATCGAACCTTTTTCTCTCTACATTCTTAGAAGCGAAGAGCAACGTACAAAACATTCAGGTGGCAGGCTTATTTTTAGCCCGCGCCGACCGTAACCCTCACCAGCTAAATGACAATCATCATCAGTGACAGACTGTGTCTTTTGGTTAATGCACTTTCTGCAAGCTGGTGTCAATATTCATTTTTAAAAAAAATCACTCTGTCACAACACCGCACAATCAGGATTGGACATAAAGACCAGCTGAGTGGTGACTCTTCTCCAGAGAAATCACCTTGCTGATCACCTCACGTCAACCTGAACTGAATCAGAGCCTCTAAAAATATTTATGGCTGCCAATAATAATTGTTTCTGGTCTAGATCTTTCAGTTTAGTTTGTCATAACTTTAGGTACAATTAACCTAAATAAATAGATTAGGGATTCAAAAGGATTTGAATTTGACCCGGGGATTCTGCACTGGTTTTTGATTCAATACAACTTTATCAAACCCCCCAAATTGAGTTATTCGTATATTTGATGCGCACATTACATTGATAAATTCACAATAAATTATGATGATTATGTTTCCCGTGACAGAAATGCTATCACTATACTGTGTGATTTATGAGCCAGGACTTTCCATAGTGTATCATACTGTACTATTACAGTCTTCTAAATGTAAACTTTTGGATAGAAGAGTAATTTCACGGTTCACATATCTGAAGGCATAAACTGAGTCTCTGCTCCAGCAAGGTGAGAATAATGTTATAATATAATATGATAAAAGGGGCAGGCGCATCTATAATGCAAACTAAAAGTCTGTTGCTGGTATTGATCATGTGCCGTAAGCAGCCAAAAACATGTAGTAAGTGTGTGCAGTTCAAGTGAGGACAGAATATATCAAATAAAGCTAGAGACAGTATTGCCTTACCCACTGCTACTGCATGGGTGTGATTACTCATCAGCCATGCATGAATGACAGCATTTTGTGAAAGAGGAAAGTAGTAATCTATGATACACACAGTCCTGTGTGATGGGGGCTCCTCTCTCCAAGAGCTCTTAAACACAGACACGCATTGTGACTCAGCCTCCTGTTCAATTATGTTTACATGGGACAGTGGAGGCGGCAATTTAGCTTTTTCAAACGCTGCAAGGCCACATACTCAATAAGCTGTTTATCTAGTTACACTGTGTGTGTGTGCCTGTTTTAAGGGAACTGTGGATAACTGAACTTTCCCACCCATACTGAGAAAGAATTCCCCCCCCCCCGTCACTGTGACTCGCAACCAAGTCTTTTTACTGGCTGCCTGGAGGTTTGAGTGATGCAAGACAGGTGAGCTTGCTCTGCAGGTATTCAAAACGTGCCTGCGCCCATGACTCCCTCAGCCATGCATCCATTTATTGTGTTTGTGCATGTCTCAATGGGGAGTGTGATGCAATAACGCCGGACGTGCTTCCTGCTGTGTGATTAAGAAATCTCTTCTCTCGCATACGCATTCACACCACCCCCGCCTTTCATATTATAAAGTGACTGATGTGATATCTGATTGCAAATTCATTTTTAAAAAACAATGTCTTTTGGTTATCTCATAAGATCCACACGGACATCAAAATCAAATGCTCGATATATGCTAGAAAAATCGTACTGAAAAAAAAAAAAGAATAAAATAATTACTAAAAGAAAATCACTTGAAATATTGGAAATTGCAGAACACGGACCTTAGACCTCGCTGACTACTTGACAGTTATTGATAAATAAGATGCGGTCTTCATTATGACATGCTCATTAAAGGAGTAAGCACACACAGTATCTTTCTAATTGATAATATACTTCTAAATATCACAGCATCTTCATATTTGTAAGAAGGTGTTACTCACAGGTTAGAAATGTTATGACTCATTTTTAAGTTTGCTTTTTTACTCAGCTTCTGGGAAATCCACTCACAAAACACACTGTTCTTTCTTCATGCACAGTGAAGAAGTCAGTGAATTGATTGTATAGATGCTGACACATCATGAAGAAGATACCCAGCCCTGCCTTTTGTTTTACAGTGATTTAGATGTTAACCTTATTTACTACTATTTTTATTACCATTTCAACATATGACAGCTTCTACGAGATCTTGCGGACATATTTGTTGGCAAAAGCAGTTAAAAAGTAAAATACATCTAAAACACTGGAACAGAGAGCCAAATGCCACCGAGACCTTTGGTACATTTATTTGTCGCAATATAACAAGTTATATAGTGAAATTGAGTTTGTAACTCCCTTCTGCTACATAGCAGACAATATTCATTAATATATTATTATAAAAATGGTAAACAGAAATTTACTATAATCAATGGAGCAGTGCTGAGGATGGATTTTAGCTTGGGGGAAAAGCTGGCTGGTGGTGCGACAGCTGAAACTTCTATATCTCTTCCCAATCGAGAAAGTATCACTTGTATTTTCCTAGGTCATTTTTGTATTTAGTTTTTTTGTGTTACATAATATTACTTTATTATTATTGTAATGCACTGGTAAAGTGTACTGAGATCCTTGTGATTTTAAATGTGTTATTTTGCTGGTTTACAAGTGAGATGCCACCACAGTATTTGTGGCCTGTTTACTTATAAACAACATTTTCCCTCCTCAAATATTACCAGAGTTGTTGCTGGTATAGTAATGTGTCCAACAACAGGGCGATCACTACGATTGTTTTTGTTGACCGTGCTTCTCCTCCTTATGTTTACTTTGCATAGCATGTTTGAAAACGCAATGAGAATGGCAGGCAAGTTTTTGTGTGTTGTGACTGGATTGACATTTCTGGATGAAGGCTACTCTTTAGAACCTGTTGGAAATTGGTCTCTTGTAGAAACATTAGTGCTCTCATAAGAGTAAGTTGAAGTGGTTCATTCATTACTAGTTACTCCCAGCTTCTCTCTCATAGGCCAATTTCCAACCTGACTAACAACTACAGATGATTTCATTGAAATGGACTGAAAGCAACTAATTAATTGTCTTGTGTGAGTTGATCACATACTGTATGTACACTGGAGATGACTGAAAACCCCTCAGGGCCTTTTAGTGTCTGAAGCGGATTTTCATGTGTCATTTTTTTAATGATGCAGATACCAGGTGCTGCAATCACTTGGCACAATCATAGTCACAAGCACAGCTGAGGTATGTGGCGGTATAGTTGTGTCAATACAATGATAGCATCTGGAATAAGTGGGAGGCTGATGGTGTTAAAAGAACAAAATGACTGCACAGCCTGCCTGTTTTTCTCCACCAGTCTTTGGCCACAATCAATAACACACGTACAGAAGCCGAATATCGCTTTGTGTCTCTGCTTACAATTTCAGCTTCTGCCTTTCTCCTCTGATGAATCCACTTATTAGCTCGGGTTTTCTTTTCTTTGCCTGGAAGTGACTCCAAACAATGCCCAATGCCACTTCTGCCACAGAAATGAGCCACATGTCTGCAAGAGACAATGCTAATTGCTACTTCATGCTGTCTAAGCACTTTAAGCAATTTAAATAAGCAATTTAAACTTTTAGTCCCTTTATGTTTGACCATTGAAAGGCCACAACAAATGACAAGTAACATTTTGAGGTCAAAGAAAGAGGTACAAAAATAACCGTTTTATGGAGATGTGGATGAAGTTGGCATGTGCTTAAACAATAAGCACCAAGACGATTGTCACATTCTCCAAAAACAGAGGTGTAAAAGTCTGTTATAATAATAGTAGTATTGTTTAAAGTTCGCTCTAGACTAATGTCACTGTCTAGAAGACCTGTAGATACTGTTGAATCCCAATCAACACTGCTTAAACTGGTTGGATTACTAGCTTTCAAACTAGCTTAACTAACATTAGCCAGTCTTTTCTGTGGAAGTTACTTTAAAATCTCAAATATGATGAAAGCTTTCACTTTTCAAAAAATCCACTTCAAACGAATGGGAACTAACACATAGTTTGAACACAACCCATGTCCAGTAGCCTAATCAGAAACTACATTGTGGAATTGATGTTGTTTTGCTCATCTGCATTGCCTCTAGGGCTGCACGAGAAAAAGTCATATTGTGGACAATATTGCGACTTGCGATTAGATTATAATGGAACGAATGGTACTATGAGTCCGCTTGCTTAATTATCAAGGAATGCGCGGAATACTGACATTTTGAAATGTGCATTTCTCAACCTGAACAAAGAACAAACAATAAAGGTTACGGTAGGTTGTTGTCTTAAAAGTTACTTGAACGCTGCTCATAAAACATTTTTCTTATTGCACGTAGGCTTATCTGTTTTAGGGACACATGCAAGAGCCCAGTGTGGGCGAAAATAATGAGCAGACTGCAGCGCACACACAGAAACCAGAGTGTCACGTACACTTTTTCTGTTTTATTAAATCGCACACTTTTTGCGGTTATGTAATCGCACATAGCGATTGCGACTAGATTAATCGTGCAGCCCTAACTCATGAGCAAGAACGGTTTGGCGTGGTTCCGGACATCTGAATCAATGCCTGCCCACATTTGCGATTTGCTCAACGAGTTGGGGTGAAACAGTCAATTCAGTCTAGTTATCAGGGCACTAACAAATGACTCCAGATTTGTTTGTGGTGGTAATGTGAAATGGTTCCACACATTAGGTCTCACTTTTTTTGTGTTATGATAATCCATTCCCAGCATGCACGTGAAAAGGCATGAAACAGAAATAGATCCAAGTGACAGAATTCTACAAATGTCCCCCGCTGGAGTAATAAGCCTGTTGCGCTTATACACTGAACATTTTTAATTTGGACAGATCACTACTGATTATGTTCAAAGGATTGTGTGCATTTCATATTAAACGGCAGCAACATAGCATGATACACGGCTAACAAGGCAATGCTGTTTCACATGGCTGTGTTGTGTTGGCTGCAGTGCTCTTCACACTGCTTTCAGGGGAGCAAGATGTTTGTTGTTGAGTATTAAGTCACACGACTCCTCTGACACCGAAAACACAATAATCCCTAAACCTGAATTTATGTTATTTATTGGAAATGCTAAAATACTTTTGACTTTAATAACAACAACAGTTGACCAGAATGCAGCACTTCGTGCCGGTTACACTTTGCATACTGCTAGAAAACCAACAGTCCTGAGTGAAATCAGTGAGAGTGACGCTGGCATGGAGAATGCTGGAGCTGTTTGGTTCAGTGTAAAAAAGCAAAGCATAGTGACAGGTCTTTTTTTATGGCAGTGCTGCAGAATCTCTGATTAAAAAGGGCTTTAGAGGCAGTATTTGTCTTGCACTGTAAACTTAGAAATGTATACGTGCTCTTTAAAATTTGATAGTGATGGTGACATTATGAGCAAGACTCCTCCTTCCTTGTGTCACACTGCCTTTTATCTGCTATTGACTCTGCTTTTCAACATGCCTTTCCAAACACAGGCTGTGACCTCCTTGACTCTATCAGGGAAGTGGAGGGAGTGCCTCTGACACTGCTGGACTTTAACACCCAGAGACATGGAGGTCAGTCAGGGCCAATTGAGCTCCAGAAACACTGAGTATGCTGGTCAGAGTCCAGGTGAACAGGAAGAGATGGAGGGTATCTGTGTGCATTAGGTGTGTGTGTGTTGGGGGGATTTGTGGGGGATGGGCATTTCCCTTGAGGGAAATGGCATTATGCTGCCTCTACACTGCATACCTACCTGTCAACCTGCAGAGGCTAAGGAGCGCTCAGACAGCCTATGGAGGTTGGCCAGTACGCCCACGTTGGCTGAAGCCAGACACGTGCATGGATGCACATTAACACACACACACAAATACACAGCTTGACAAAAGACATCCCTCAGTGGACGCATGCGTTGCTGCACCAAAGCTTACAAATTTGCAATAAATGATTCATATACCTGTCACACACATACACACACAAAGAGTAAAGAGTCTTGTGTTTATTTAAAATAGCTAGACATTAATGGCCACAAATAACGTAAAATAAAGCTGACCCCAACACTAATAAGCTTTATTTCTTTACGATATCCAAATACATAACACACACACAACACACAAAGCACATTTAACCACACTGTGTAAAAGAAAAATGAGAACCAAACACTTTTACCTTGTTTGTGAGTAACTGGCACACTTGAGGGACATAGTCAATTAGGCATCCTCCACTGGGGAATGCTGGGATATGAAGTGCTGAGGAGCCTCCCAGAGCACTGATTGGAAAAAAAAGAAAAAGACTACAGTTAGCCTGTAAATTCACATATTTCGGTTGCACAGAGCATCAAGTTACTGCCATGGTTTCTCTGCCACCAAGACAATCTTGACAATTCAACTTGTGTCCATCTGGCTTTATGGAAATTTATGTGAACTACTGAGCAAAAGCAAACCTAACACTGAGCACATTAGTTGGCTGCTATCTACTGAAGTAGTGGAATTAGACAATAAAAGGAGTGACTCATGCCTGTGGCATCCTCGTCATTCTCCTTCACTCGTTCATTTATTCTTTTGACATCCTCCCGATTCAATCCTGCAGCACAGCTCCATTAGTGATTAGCGCATGCTTGTTTAATCAGGAAATCTTCTGCTGCAGCTCTCCAGTGACTAACCAACCGAAGTAGTCACTCCCTCGTTTTTTCTGATGTGGGGCAAAAACAAAGGGAATACCCTGAGGACGGGTTAAAGGTCTTAGGGAATCGCTTATTGGCTTTTAATTCTCATTTAAAGACACATAGAGGAGGACTTCGTCTGCTGCTATCTATTTTAATGTCATTCCCATTATAGCAGGCCAGTCACAGGGCATTAAGAAATGCTGTTATGTCATTTTAAAAGCAATGCAGAAGTGGATGACTGCCGTTTACCAGGTTAAGCATGCACGTATCATGCAAATAGCCTACATCACGTAACATTATGTCAAATGTCAAAGATGACATATGTTGAGATGCAGCACCTAGGCCAAGTTCTTTACGTGATCAGAAAGTCTATGGCGTGATAATAACGTATCTGAAAGCGAAACAACAACAGCGAGTTACAAACCATCTTTCTTAAGGTGACCATCATCGTGCCATCGAGCTCAACTAGCAGATCCTATCAGTATAACCAAACAACTGCATTTTAACTTTCCTTTTTGTACAACGAAGGTTAAAGTCGAGGGAAACTGGACTTGGTTGAAGATACTGGAAACTTGAAGATACTGGAACAACTGGATACTTTCCAGTATCTTCAACCAAGTCCAGTTGCCCTCGACTTTAACCTTCGTTGGATAACTATGACCTGGATCACTGAGAATCTTCATAGACATATTTCCATTTTGTAGTTAAAGCTAGCGTGTAGGACTTTCACATATAAATTCATGTCCGCCCCGTTAAAGTCCTCTGCAAATGAGTTCACACAGTGCTGATTAAGCCTTTCACCACCAGTTAAACCTCTCTTTAAAAATAATAATAAATCTGGTGTCTGATTAGGACAGCTCGAGGGCTGTACAGGCTTGTTGGACAAAAGAAAAAAGTAACTCCAAATCAACATTAGTTGAATGCACACACAGGCATACTGTGCTGTATTCAACTTAACTAACATGGCTAAACAGTTGTAATAGTTGGATAGAACTCGGAGGATTCTGAAACACAGTGTCCTGGCTGTGTAACATCCTGGAAACTATCAAGCTACTTATGTGTGTGGAATTTTGTAAGTTAAGACCAATTTCTATAAGCTGAATTTAAAGTTTTCTCTGCTAGTGCCAGCAGCTGCAACTAAACATGCGCATTAGGTTGAAGATGTTGCTGCATCCTTGTTAAGTTATTAATTATTTATGACAGTTTGGCAGATCTCCAAAGGACAACTACATTCATTAGAGCATTTTCATTAGTTACTCTAGTCTCCTCAGCTTGCCTTCAAGTCTCAAGTCAAGTTGAGTCTTCAGAGATTCAGAGATGCAAAAACTCGACTCGAATCTGAGGTCATCTCAGGACAACCACAAAGAAAGAGCTTATTTACGATACTATGACACTCAGAAATGTTTCCAATCCTATAGCCTCATCTTTGCAAAAATAATAGTTCTTACACACTGGAAGAAGACAGAAGTCCCCTACCACAAAGATGTGGCTTAGTGACTTCACAAATACACTGTATTTAGAAGGAATAAGTTATATTCTAATGAACAAAATTCCTTAATAACACAAGATCTGGGTACCTCTCACTCTTTATCTTGAGCATGTGACCCAAGTTTAATATTTCCCCTCTGAAACCAGCTGAGTAGTGAGCTGATGGTAGGGTAGGGTGGTTGGGGTATGGTGGGATGGACCTCGTTTTTTCTTTGTGTCCCCCCCAAACTCATATTTTTTTGTATTAGTTGCTACCTTATTTGAAAAAGTGCACTTTAAGATATGAACATATGTTGATGCGAACGTATCTGCCCTGCTTTCTTTGGACAAATGTCATTTGCTCAAATAAAAAAAATAAAGTTTTAAGAAGGAAGAAATAGCTCATTTCACATGGTGTGGGGAAATATTTCCCACATTTTCTTATTGCTTCAAGCGTAAAGGCAGCGACTAGCACATAAGTCCTAAGAATTACACAATGTTGAAAATTCCAAAGAAAGGTTGTGGGAGTAGTGAGGAGGAAGGTGGAGCACAGCACCATGCGCTCCACCTTACTGTCATAACAAAAAACCACAAATGATTATGGGAACATGCCTTAACAGAGGTCATGAAAAAGTCAACAGTGAGTGGACTCATAGTTTTGACTGTACATACACACTTGGCCTAAGAGTGTCTTCAGAATAACTAATAAAAGCTGTCATACTGTGTAGAAAACAGCTGGTTTCTTATCAGCTGGCTCATTTGTCACACGCAGGAGTTTTTTATTGATTGTCTGTATTTACTCAAATTAAATCAAAGATAAGACTCGCATCCATCCACAAAGATTAAAATATGTTAACAGCTTTTTCTCCACTGGTCTAAGTTTGGTCTTTTTGCCAACTGATGCGCAACTGAATATTAATAAGGTCTTGTTCACAGAGAAGCCATGCAAACTGTCATGAAGCCATTTGTCATTGTCAAAAACCTTTTCTCCACAACTCCAAAGCCATCATTTACAGTAGGTTTTGTGCACATAATTAGCATTAGCCTGTGCATTTTGCTGTGCACCAACAAATGGTCGATTGAAAATGGTTTGCAGCAACGAGGAGAGAAGCCTTTGAAAATGAAAATCTAAATGATGCCCATCTATCCTCCCACAGATCTAAGAATAGCTCATCATTCAGATGGAAATGCGGACAGAGGCACAAAATAGACGGTGGTGTGTTCGTCACTCATTTGTGTCAATGGCAGGCATGTGAACAAATGTGATGCATTTTGGATTTCAATGGTTTTGCTTCTGGAACTCTGAATTGAATGGAGGCTGATTAGACACCAGCCTCTTTGCACTAGTATTAAATAAAAGGTCTTCCAACATCCAAAACTTGACTATCTGAGAAGTTCTAAAACAGTGGTTCCTAACTGGTCTAGTCTTGGGGTTCAAATTTTCCCTTAGACATCAGGTCACAGTCCACGATAGACCAACTAAACCCAGTGAATTTATTCCCATCCATCCATTCTGCCTGTCAGAGGATTCTAACCCAGGACCTTGTTGCTGTGAGGAGACCATGCTTATATTTCACAAAATGAAATCTAAAATACATAACATGTCAAAGTATATAATTATGTCAAAGTAGAGAACTTGGCTCACTTTGAATGGACCTGAACCACCAGCTGGTTGGGAATCTCTGCTCTAAAACACGACTGAAAATAAAGTTTTAAGCCTCCACAAAGAACGGACCCAACAACCTGAAAAATGCTGACTGAAGAGTATATTTGCTGAACATGAGCCATTTTTTACTGCAGGAGACCGTATAAATTGCATTTAGGTGCCAAAACTGAGAATCAAACGTTTGACAAGCTACACCTTTTCTCAAGGTCAAGCTGAGGGGGGGGACTTAATTAGGCCCGCTAGTTAACGCTGTGTTAACATTCCCTAAACTTGGGGGACTCATTTAAGAGATTACAAATAGAATGGTCAAAATGAATGCAGCTGAGGGCAAGATATCCTGACTTTCAGTCCATAATATCAGTAAAGCCTGGATCCTACCTTTCCTATTACCCAACTAATAATATCTTTGGCTGGTCTTTGGACCCAAGCAAAGTTTCACAGTGTTGAAGAGGAGATATCATACAACTGTTTTTACACGCTGAGTAGTTCTCCCCATGACTCGTGGACTGACTTCTGTGTGTAAAATCAGTGGAGTTCCCCTTTAATCACGGAGTAGGCTGCAAGAACACTGACCAAAGTGATATGCTGTAGGTGTTGATGTCAAAAAACGGTGACTGAAGGGAATCTGTATGCACCTTTTCATATACAGTCTGTAGTATGCACACTCCGAGTCCGAGTCATGTTTAGATGCATACAAAAACAAACACATTTCCACATCTTAGTTTTAAAAGTTTCAAAGTGGTTGTTTCTAAAGGTAAAATCTTTATTAACATGTCAGTCATCTAATACTTCCAGCACGAGCTTTAAAATGCTTAAAATGGAGCTTCCTGTGGGTGGGCTCACAATCTAGACATAATGGTGTTTTACTTTCCAAGTGGCACCCTGAAGAGTCCCCGCTTCTGTCTCCACTGGTGACACCACTCTCGACACTACCCACACACACTGGAGTCATCAAGCAGACATGCTGCCTAACACAACCCCTCTGAGCAATGCAACCTACTGTATGACATATTTACTGTACAGTAGATAATGGTAGATACACGCATGTAAACAAACACATATACAAACACACACATGCTGACAGGGCTGCCTGTGACTTCATCAACCAGAGAGATTATCCTGTGTGACTCAGGTGGATGGTGACGAAGCTCAGTTTGTTTATTTGTGTGTGGTTTTGTGTGTGTGTGTGTGTGTGTGTGTGTGTGTGTGTGTGTGTGTGTGTGTGTGTGTGTGTGTGTGTGAGAGAGAGAGAGAAAGGGTGTGTATGACAGTGCAAAGAGAGCGTGAGAGCAGATAAAAGCTCAATTGGAGAGAGGGCAGACATGATTCATTACCAAAGTGAAAGATAAGGCCAAGAAGAACTGTTTGGAGATTCAAATGTAGTTTCAAAGCAGCAACATTTCCATTTTGATTGCCTTCTTCATTTCCTAAAGCCTGGAGGGTGCTCAAAGGCCCACATATGACTCTGCTTGTTGACTGCTTGGACTAAATAAGAACCTTTTCTTCCTATGTGTGCCCTGGCCTATGGCCATAGGAGTCAGTAACCTTTCTGTTATGAGGTGACTATCTGGCACAGCAGTACAGAATCTTACTTAGACGCACTATTCATCATCCATTTGGATAAAACCTGATTAATAAGAGCCCCAGGATGCAACCATTACACACACTGACTAGTATACAAGGTTGGGCAAAATATTCTTGTTGGCCACTGTCACACCTTCAACTGGCGGTTGTTGATTTATTTGGCGGTGGGGTGGGTGCTAATAGCCACGTGAGCTCCACATAACCCTCTGTAGGTTGTGGCTATACTCCTACTATCACTGGATTAGTAACCCTTTAATCAAATATACTTGTAATATGTAATTTGTGTATTTGAAAGGGCACAATTGAGTGTCAGGTGAGGGGGTTTATGCAGTTTGAGGACAGGCCAGTGAATTAATCCCATTTTGCCACTTCTGCAACTACTGATGACTTACAAATTGGGCTTTTAGAGGTCCTTTTTGTGGAGCTCATAGTCCCTAGATAATTCCTTGTGCCAAAGCTGGAAGTCAGGGCAATCAGTTTTATTTAGATAGCCAAATATCATCAATCTGCCTCAAGGGGATTTTCAATCAGTAGAGCACACGACAGCCTCTGTTCCTTAGACCCCTGATTCAGCAGGTGACCTCCCCCCCCCATATAAAATTGATTTTGATTTTTGTCATGAAGATTTCTTTGTTATTTCGAAAAATCTACGATTTCAAACCACATTTTGGAGGGTTTTCAGGAGGCTTACAGTGACTCCACCATTATATTTGTGCAGTGTTTTATGACTATTGGCAAGATTTCTCTCTATATAATGGTACTAATAAATCTGAGAGCAGGAAATGTGTATGATTTCTGTAGCATTACCTAAAACCATAAAGTCACATTGCAAATATCACATGCATAGCAGGTACAGAAAATACATAGAATAAATACATAAAAGGAAGTGAGGGGAAAGTAATGTGTAAGGAATGTACATACAGCAAATTATTAATAATATATAAACTATTGTTATTATTAATATGTGTGTTTGCTTTTGGACGCCTCTGTATAACACATTAATTATTTACAGCAACTCAATTGCAGAATCCATTTGTGAAATTTGAATCGCGCTATTTTCAGCTTTTTAATGAACAAAGCTGGTCAGATCTAATGTTTGAACTTCAGTGAAGATATTTAGCATAAACACTGGGGATTTTAGACGGCCTACATATTGCAGGAAGAATCTACTTCCAATAACAAAGCAGCCAAAAAGTCACTTCACAGAAAAAAAAAAAAAAATAATAATAAAAAAACACACACCGCAGAAGTGTTCAAGGAGACAAGGAGGAGAAAAAGTGGCAGAGTGCTTTGAGCGGCTGAGAGTGAGAGAAGTGTCTGCACTGACATCTTAGACTGTTGAGTGGGTTTGCCGGGTTAGTGGTGAATTTATTTTATCAGACTGACAATTTCTGACTGCGACAAGACGTTCACAAAACCTTGAAAAATATCTGATCGAAATGCAAAGATTTTCAAAGGCTATAAAACACCTCTACAGACCCTGGAGAAGGGACACACACAAACTGTACACCCACACAGGCACATGCACACACGCAATACTCACACACATCAGCAGGCAGGCATGCACACACACACAAACACACAGGCACACACACACACACAGGCACCTAAAGGCAAATGCAGATACACAAACATAAGTGCGCTGCAGCCTAAAACTGTCTCTCTGTGTTGATTTTTCTGGGCTCCTAAATCTGGTTTGGGGGCAGAGACGGTGCCCACTCGATTCTTTTATGCAATGCAGCAGGTTTTCTGGGGGAAGGAGAGATGTATCCAACTCATCTCATGGGCACCGCACAATCAGGTAAACGAGAAGTAAAAGCGAAAATGAAAAGAGCGGTGAGGAGTCTGCTTACAAAATGGTCGAAGGAGACACAAAAGCAATCAGATTTAAAGGAAAAGACTCTGCAGATGTGTGGTTGTCGGTGAGGGCTACAGAGCCAAATTCTCTGATTCTGATACCAGCTGCAGAGAAACAATCTCATTCAGATCGTTCACTATTACAGATAAAAACTCAGTAATGCTAATGAGCATTTCATCGCTGCAGCACTAACAACAACAACAACATAATCATAAAAAAAAAAAGAAGAACTATAGCTGTCCCAGCCGACCCTAAGGATCGGTATCAGGGCAGATCCAGGTATCTTTTAATGGATCGGCTAAAATAAAGCAGTTCAAAATTAGATTCTTTCTGGTTCTGTCCACCTCAGCCTGCTCGTGTTGCAGCACTGCTCTCCTTAACGCCAGCCAGGTGCAGCATTTCACTCTCTCCTTCTTGTTAGCAAAGAGCAGTGTAGAAAATATTCAGGTTGCAGCTTCTCATTTTTAGCCGGCGCTGACAGTCACTTTAACCAGTTCTTTAAAACATCTGAAATCAATATTCATATATTTAAAAAAAAATAAAACAGATCACAGGACTACTTACCTGTGGAAGGGGTCACTAATAGTGATGAACCTATAGAGATTGATAGCCTCACCGTGCAGTTGCATTTTAGCATCTTTTAGCTCACTGTTTTGGTTGTGTGAATATTGGACATATATTCAGGTAGATGCATGCACAACTGCAAACGAATGTTGCTCTGCATCTGCAGGATGCGTAATAATATGTAATATGTTCCACATACCAACCTAAAAGGTGATTATATGTCATCGCTGTGTTCACAGCTTGTTTCCGCTCTGCCCCAGAGAATCTGTTTCTTAAGGTTTAAAGACAGTCACCAATTCCCAAGCCATCTGGAGAACACAGCGTCTATGCATTTTAACATACAGCTCAGTGAAATGATGAAAAATGAAGTAAAAACAATGTTGCCTAAAGCCACAGAAGGATACTATCTATGTTAGCTCTGCAGAAATTGTTTGATGCCTGTGTGAGATTAATGTTCAAAAAATTCCACAGGGACGGCTGTTTCATGCGCATATTCTGAAAACCTCAGCCCATTCCGATAGCTATTCATATCTTTAATTGGACTTGTCTCTTTGGTATATAAATCCAAGCCAACTTGATCCCAACCCACTTGATACTAGTCACCCTATGACTGCCCTGTCTCATAACTATTCTGTTTCGTTGGGTTACTAGAATCCTGCATTTTTTGGTCTGATCAAAGCAGAACCTCTACTGCAACAGAAGTTGTTAAAAAATTGGCTTGACAACAAATTCTACCCAAAGACGCCTTCAAAGCTAACATTTTTTTACATTCTCTAAATGTCTACATCTATTTTACACTTAACAGTTACTTTAAATGAGCAGGGAGGGAAAATCATGGGAGCTACAGAGTGGAACACCATGCCTTTCACAGTATATTTTATTCTAGGCGGCCGTAAAACATTATATAACAAATGAAGACTGAATCTGAAAAGCAGGTGAATCTTTAAGCCTACAGAAAAACAATGATTTGACTTCTCACAATCAATAATTTCTACAGAAAAAGCAGCAAATACGGTTGTACAGTCACATCAAAGATAGGAGCCGATGCAACAGTCTACGTACTCTGTACATTATTGGTAAAAATGTGGGTGTCTGTCAGGGTATTTCAACATCTATTTTTCCCCTTGCCGCTCTGTAAGGCAAAAAAAACATTACAGTGATGGTCTGTTTGAAGACGGGAAGAAAAAGTAGCAGAGTAAGAAAGAGAGAGGAAGAGGGAATAGAAATAGGAGGTATAACACTGTAGCTCAGGGGGCTTACGAGTCTGCGTTCAGAGCTCTTAGATCCGAGCCCCTGCTGAAGGAGAGTAAAAGTGAGATATCAAACAACTCAGGAGTGATAAAAGAGAAGAGCAGAGAGGTGGAGGAAAGAGAAAAGGATAGAGAGGGAAAAGCTCTCTTCTCCCGTGTGTTGTTTTTTTTCTCTCGCTGCGTTTCAGTCGAGCGAGGGACGACCTTGCTGGGTAGAGCACAGCTCTTCTCTCTCTTTTAAGTCCCACTCACTCTCTCGGTTCCCTTTGAGGATCAGCCAGAGGGATCAGCAGAGGAGAGAGAGTGATAGAAAAATGGAGAAAGACGGAGAGAAAAGAGACAGGCGGCAGACATGTGAAAAACAGGGGAGGGGGGTAGAGAGATACGACCGAGGACAGAAGTTAAAAACGAAAAAATAAGTGAATTTAAAAAAAGTAAGATAAACAGGATATCAGCGAAGGATAAGGGAGCGGATGGAGGATGAATGGACAAACGGAATGATGGACAAAATGATCAGACAATTGATAAAATGATATAATGGCGGAAAGACAGGTATACAGAAATTGCAGACAGACAGAACACGGGAAATTTTGACACTGAACAGATGTAGTTGCTATAAAAGCCTGTACCAACACTGAAATCCAGTGATGCCAGAACCAAAGCTGAAGTGATGTCTGTAGCTGTCCACAGCTGCTCTGTTCACTATTTTGAATAAATTGGAATGATTTTTGATTTGTGTGCATTTTAGTGTGTCCATTATATGATATTGTAAAAGTTTAGTTTAAAGTCAAATCCCATTTCTATATTGTAGTTATTTTATGGGTAGGGGCAGAGTCTGACATTCCCGCCCTGGATTCACATTGTCTACCTCTACACGAGGGATTCACAGGAAAACGTTGCAGCATGTAATGCAGGGTAATTGTATCTCCCTGCTAACAGCCTCACTACATACAGTCACTCTCTTCACACTGTGCCAGAGCTATCGGCAGATAATTTTGAACACAATGTCTACTGTACACAGGAGGCATAGCAAACAGCACGTTAGCAGAGCAGCGGCTTTAGTGTCCACGTAGGATGCGTTCACGCACAGTATTAAGTGTAGCTCAGACTACATAATCATTGTACTTACAGGTGAACAAAAAAAGTCTCAAAATATGATTTGCTTATACACACATATAGAAAAATGTGAAACGTAAGCCGTTGCCTGGCCTGTGTAGACAGCTGTACTGATTAAAATAAAAACGCTTGTTTGGCTGCACTGTAAACAGCTACACCAGCTGCTCGTCTGTTGTATTTCTGAAGCCGCTTAACAAGTGCTTGCTGTAGTATAAATCTGCAGAAATCTTCAAGATTACAACTTTAAGAAAGGGAAAGGAAGAGGGGTTAGTTAAAAACCGGGAAAGGTGAATTAAAACAAACTGCACACAGACAAGACGGGGGATAAGGGAGTGAGGGAAGGAAGAACAGATGTGTGGACAGATGGAGGATGAATACACAGACAACACCAACATTGGAAAAAATATAGGTTGATTGTTTGAAAGATGGAATGACAGAAAGACTGCAGACATAAAGAACTGCAAAACATTTTGACACTGAATAGATGTAGTTATACGACAATCTGCACACTGAAATCCAGTGGTGCCAAAACCAAAGCAGAGCCAATTTCTGTATCTGTCCACTGTGGCTACACTCACTAATCATAAAATCAAAAGTGATTTAAACAATTTCCAAAGCTGTTTTGATGTGAATTTTATTTTGGCATGATACTGTGACCATTTGTGGTCATTCGGGTTAACGCAGAAGCTCCTGAATGTCGTTGTCTATCAAACACTCGCAAGAAAAACAGAGAAATGTGCAGGAACGCTGCAACAAATGAGTTTTCCTCTTCACTTGAGTCGATGCAGAGACTATGGGCAGCTACACAAGACCAAAGACTAACAAGGGTCAGTAAGGGACATGGAGGAAAACTAACAGGGTAACAGGCTCTGCATGAACACACGTACAGCAATAGGCTGGCTCGCACACGTCCTCATGCTAAATTAAGTAGAATCCACAATGAATACAATACGAACGCGCTCATGCATGAACTCGCACACACATGCAATTGTCAAACAGCGGTGAAGAAGACATACATTTTCGCCCTGGGTCATGAATTAACACACTCCCACACAGCTGACAAATAGGTGCACAAAAGCAAAGTAGCAGAGCATATTCATACATGGCCTTGATATGCATATGTGCAAATCTCTCAAGACAAAGAGGCAACATTAAGAAGAAGAAGAGAGAGCTTGGCTAAGTGATCAGTTGTACATGTCCATAATAACACAATTTACAACTTTATTATTTAAAGCCATCACTGATGTTAATGCTTTTCTATGATCGATGAATGAATGAGCCATTTTCATGCTCTGCTTGGAGTATGATGCACTTATTTTGTCTTATTATTTGATATTTGGTTTTGTCACATTTGGTATCATTTAATCATCTTATGTTTTTTTTTTTTTTTTTAATTGCGCTTATATTGTACTCTTGCCATAAAGGACTCCCTTGAGAACAAGATGGTACATCTCAAGGGGTTATTCAATTTCAATTTCCAACAACATGGCAACGTGTTTCTTAGAGGGTTTAGATGAAGAGGGTTTGTTTTATAGCCTCTCCTCCTCTATCTAAGCTGCCGCCGCTGCCGCACCGCCAGAAACTACCCCTCTCCATCCCCTTGCGCCGTAGCTTCCCTACTTTCTGCTCTCGACTCTACTGCCTTTAGCCTCCTTCTGTCTGTTCTCCTCACGCAACTGGCAGAGGAGGAGAGCCTGTAACACCACTGCAACAGCTTCAGTCTGGTCTGGAACCGTGGTAAGGTCAGTCTCTCTCACAAGCGCACACACACAGAGCTCCATCATAAAATAAGCAAACATATGCATTGAACGCACATATCTAAACCCTGAGGTATTCAACACCATAACAGTGCTCTTGATGTAAGCCTCTTCAAACAAATGGATTTTCCATGCAGAAAGGTGTCCATCAAAACAGCTTCTTTCTTGCAAAAACACAGCAGCAAAAGTATGAATATTAAATCAAAACCCAAAGCTTTTATCTTTTATTCTGTGCTTAATACTACAGTAAAAAACAAATAAAACCTCTGCATCAAGGTTTGCAGAATTGTGTGATGTAAAGGAGATATAGCAGTCTCTCTCATACTGTTGCTAAGATATGCTCTTACACATGGACAGCACGGAAAAAATTAGGACTATGTAGGACAAGCAGTAGGCAGGTGACCTTTGTTTTGTGTGGTGTAATTAGGGTATTTTGTTGCAGTTGCTGCATGGGGATAAGGTCCTGTCACAGTTCATTTTTACATATTGAAGAGGAGGAGCATCTGTGTGTGTGTGCATGTATCTGCTTCAGCGATTGCGCTGGAGAGAAAGATAAGTGGATATACACAGTAAATGAGAGAGAGATAATGGGCAGAAATGGGATGAAAATGGTAGCAGACAAAAAAGGGGAGAGGAAGGATTTGATTAGTGTAAAAATACAAACAACTGGAGAGAAGGACAAAAACCGAGGAGCCACAGAGGAGCATGGAAGACGAGGATGAAACAGGAACATGGTGAGACAGGAGGATATGAGAGAGAGAGAGAGAGGTGGTGGGGGGGCTGTGGGTGTGTGGGGGTTAGAGGTCTCTTAACCTGGTGCGACGGGGCGTGTGCTTGTAAATAAACATCAGCCTGAGATTATTCCGAGCACGAAAGCCCAGACTGTGGGGCCCTGAGGTCAGAGTGGGCCCATACCTGGCTCTCACACACACATACACACACTCACACACACACACGCACGCACACTTATCTACATCCACACCTACAAAGACTCAGTGTTGAGAGCAAAGCCTATTCAAATACTGGTGCGTGCACACAAACACATGAAAACAGACGACATACATTTGGGATATAAAAACCCACAAGCACGCATACATTCAAACACACACCCGTCTGCACACACAGACATACGCCCAAATGTAAACTGACAAATGCACACAAAGACATACATGCACACTAAATCTAGCAAGACGAAAAATGGATTTGAACAAAGAAGACGCACACTGCTGAGGTACCCACTCATACAGTGCCCACAGACTCACAGAAAACATTCCACACACAAGCCTGTACATGTGCGCGTGCGCACGCACACACACACACACACACACACACACACAGAGTCTCTGTATTTATAACACCCCAGATGTCTGCAGACATCCAGTCATTCCTAGCTCAGACGCTGTGTGTCATCCATCTCATTTTTTGTTCTTCCCTTGTTGTTTTTGAGGAACCAACTGATGAGTCCAGACACTGGGATGTGGGATTATTCACAATGACATAATATGTCGCTAGATTCACAGCACACTCACACTAATCCGTCAACTACATCTTGCATCTTCAAAATCAGCAAGCGGAGCGAGTGAGCCCACTTCACCTTTGGCTGACCGTCCCTGTGATTCTAAAGGTATCGTATCTTTATAAGTGAGTTACTGCAACAAACCTTCAGACCTTTTCGTTTCCCCCTAATACGGATGGAATGTGTCTGATTTAAGGATAATTAATCCTGGATGGTTTATACAATGTTCATATTAAGTACTTGCAGCGGCAAGACCCTAGTCTGTGATGTTTTCTGGTAGTACTTTATGAAAATGCTACTTTATTTTGAAAGAAAATGTTAATGATAAACTAATTTCATGGACAAAGAGACAGAGAGTATAAGAGTATGCAACTTCTTCTAGCACCATCACAACATCAAGCTAATTCAAATGGAAATGGTAAAACCACCTATGGGTCCATAACATCATTTATTGTTAATGTAGAGAAAAGGTTGATCGTCTCCATTGTCCAACTTTCAGATCCTTTGAGCCCCAATTGTTTCTAATTTACTGTCATGCCATTTTTCATGTGGTGTCACAGATTGCATACACAAATCACGATCTCTATCAAAACATACATATAACTGAATTAACTGATAAAGCAACAATACAAAATTATTTATTGGTGCGATGGGCTTACTGTTCAATGCTGGGGGAAAGGTAGAGTTTTGGGAAGACTTGGGTAGCCTCAGCATCCTCGAAGCTCACTGAGAGAAGGGCAACGTCCTCTCCAGGGTCCAGTGCTGTGTCCTGAGAACGACAAAGTCAGGCCTGTAATTCAGTACAAGCACTCCTCATTGGCAAAACGCCATTGAAATGAAGCTGAAACTCATTTAAATAGCTGCAGACTGAAATCCCAAAGCTTCAGAGTGTTTTAGTTAAGGCTGGGGATTTGTTAGTTTGTATTTTTCATGTCTGTCACTTGCCCGTCTCATGGATCAGACAAATTCTATTTTATTAAAGGAGACCTATTATACTGCTTTCCAGTCCTTTATTGTAGTTCTGTGACTCCTGTATGGCAGCTTTGCATGATTTAAAAAGAATTTATACTGGTTCTTCATGTAGGCCTTCATTTGAGCCTCAGTCTGAAACAAGCTGTAGATGCTCCTGCAAGACCCCCTGAGCGTTGCTATCCTGTTGCTGTGTGGAGCAAATGACCATATATGGAATAGCGTCTCCGTCTAGCTCCTTATGAAGCAGAACGGAGCCGTTGGTAGAAAAAGCAGTTCAAAACAGAGCGTTCAGAACAGGAGGAATCTGAGGTTTTGGCTCACAGGGATTTCTTTTAAATACTTTGACCTCATTATTTAAAGCTTTGGCCATGTTTAACATGAACATCCAACAAAGTAACATAAACATTGTAGATAAGTCATAAAATATAGAAAAGCATAATAGGTTTCCTTTAAATGAGTCAATCAACACTGACTCTGAGACCATAAGGACACCTGTGTTTTTTTATGCTCCGAGTCTTTCTTTTTTCCCTCTAGCGCACTTAGAGAAGCATTATCTCAACGGACCGATGGTTAAATCACACAAATCTCCTGCCGTTCATGTTGCCAACTTATTAACCATATCTGTAATAACTGATTATGGTCCCCAGTGTCACTATAAGCTTGCTGGTTTCATTATAGGCAGATTTCATCTGCCCTCTATGTTGGGGGGGGGGGGGGGGGGGGAAAA
>NC_060160.1:25177113-25191615 GCF_021292245.1 Micropterus dolomieu | reverse complement strand
AGGGGGGATCAATCCACAATGCTGATTTCTTCCTGAGAAGCCTGCATGAAAACTATTTTTGTTCAGTGGGTTTTTGTCAGCCAGTCAGCCTGGCAAAGACAGTTTAGCAGCCGCTGTCCCCTCTGGACCTGCAGCTGACAGAAAGCTGGGTGTGAGTCGATGCAGACTGAATGGAAAGAACGCTTCAGCGTCGCTCACATGAAAGGTAAAAGTGTACCTGTTCCCGAAACCTTGCACGACAAAGGCGGGGCAAAGCGTGCCATCACAGAAAAGGGTGGGACGGGATAATTGTCCAAATTGGGGTTTAATGGTGTTCCGGACAGCATCTCCGTACAGGCTTTGATAGTGTCGACACTTGTTTGACTGTGTGAAGTGGGTAGGCTCGTCGAATAGTTATATAGTTTAAATAGTTTTTTGGATACAGGACCCCTTTCAATCACCACTTTGTTTTAAGCATACTGTACCCTTTAGATTCTGAATTTAGTTCCAATTTGACGTGTAGTAACTTATCAATAAAGTAAGCTCCATCTATGTTGCAGAACTTTTTTTGTTTGTTAGAGAGTCAATCTGAGTTCTTGGGTCATCCACTTCTATGTGTACACGACAAGTCTGCAAGTCCCAAAACACTGAAGGAGATGGAGAGGAGAAGAGGAAAGACACCAGAAGAAACATCTGTTTTGTTTCATGCCACATTAGCTTCAACAGCAGCACTATGAGGCTGAGCTGATGACTAGGAGCACCAATCAAATCATGTGTGAGATGGATGCAGAGGCCACCCGGAGCTGCTCGCTACAAACCTCATCTGTCTCTCCAAGGTTCTAATTTCTCATTCTGTGATGTTTTTCCTAGAGCATGGCGACTTCTCAGGCACTGTCATTAGTGCAATTCCACATCAAGTACCATTCTGTGCTCTCTCTCCCGACAGAGGCTCCGCAGTGTTAATCAAATGTCTTACAGATGGTTTGAACTCATCCATTTGTTATAATCGCTGCCCGCCGTGGTGAGAGGAAATCTAACCACCATACATGATGGACAGAGGCACAGTGCAACCAGTTTGCAGCAAGGCAGCCTCAAACGTGATCAGGCTTATTACCTAATTACACACACTTTGGTCTGCTGATCATAAAACCATACTGACCATTGGTTTGAGAAACAAAAATGGCTGAGTGGGTAGAAAAAGAAATTCCTTCACTGAACATGTTCTCTCCAAGTGGAGTGGAATTAATTTGTCTACATGTAATCTATGATTTTGACCATTGTGTTTAATTAAAGAATAAATAATATTCAAAAACAATAAAATTATTTAGAAAATTAGATAGTTGCAGCCCCGGGGATGTGACAAATGTCAGGGGCACAGGAAACACCTCTTAATGGTTTGGTCTTAAATATGCTACATGAAATGCAAATATACGGGTCCTTAATGAGTAGTTCTTCAATCTACAGTACATTCATATTGTAGCGCACGCAGATATCAACAGTCATTACAATAACTGCAGCTCCACTGATTATCATGCAGTCTGCCTTGTCGTGGCAGATACATTAGGGAGTTAAGACATAAAGAGTAGAAGGAAGGCAATGAAAGAAAACGGGGTGTGTGGCATCCCAAAGTGTTGCCTGATGGAATCAGCTCACATCAATATAGTGTGCATCAGTAAACAAGAACTGCTCTCTGTCTCACAGCAGCGCTCGCGGCTTCTGCCGCTGACGATATGGGACAGATAGAAACAGGCATGGAGATGTGGGGCTGGGGTGGGCGTGGGGTTTGGGAAAAGATTGTTTTGCTCCAGTTTGTAGCTGTCAAGTCCCGTTCCCATCTTTAAAGGTGATTTAATGGATGCTTCCTTTGGACTGAGACAGAGTAAACAGACAGATGAGAACCAACAGGAAGGTGAGAGGGCCAGAAGAAGAACATGGGGCGGCTCTGTATGGGACTATCTGTCGATTTGGTCAGACCACGGGCGCTGTTGAAGGGAGAGCCTTTTTGTGGAATGATTCAGACTCGTCTCGTCCTAGCAGACAGCGAAGAGCTGTCACAAGTCATACTGCATCAGTGAAACAAACAAACAAAATCTAAAGGCAGACCCTTTAACTTTTAGCTATTGCCATTGTCTAAATTAATGTGCTGTGCAAGGGAGCTGAAACTATGTCGATAAAAATAGTTTTAGAGATTGTTTAGCTATACATCCTGATGTATGATTATTTCACAACCCACTTTAATGTAAAACTGAGAAATAACACACTACTACTGTCCAAGGAAGGTTTAAATCAAGGGCAACTGGACTTGGTTGAAGACAAACTTCTTTGGATAACTATGGCTACGTTCAGACTGCAAGGCAAAGTGAGCCAAATCCGATTTGTTTGCCCATATGTGACTCCGATCTGATCTTTTTATGACAGTGTGAACAGGCCAAGTGACATGCAATCTGATCTTTTCCAGTTCGGATTTGGGCCACTTCCATATGTGGTCCAAATCCGATCCAGATCCGGTTCTTTTTAAATGCGACCTGAGTCTGGACACTCAGGTCGTAACTGATGTGACTTTGACGTCACTCTAGAGCAGCTGTTGTCACAGTTCTGCTGTAGACGGAGAACGGACAGTGAAAAAATTCCCTTTCTTCCACCTGAAATCCACCGGACCGCAAGCTCTCTTCTAAGTTATGTGCATGCTACATGTCTGTGCGGACACAGTGGAGAGAGAGAGACTGTAACATTAGCGAGTTGGGTAGAAGTGTTGTCCATCGCCAGAAACCATAATGAAAAGAACAGAAAGTTGTGAACACTTAATTCAGGAGAAATGTGACCCGTAAGAGGACAATGAAAAAGTCTCCCGTGAACATTGTCAGGGTTAGAAAGTATGAGCTAACCTCTGTGGCTTGTTTACCTCTGTACCACAGCGTGGTGCGTGTGACGTTGTGTTATTCTTCTGCGCATGCGGGACACTTCCAGGCCGCAGACAGTTCACACTAGAGTCTGATATGGGCCACATTTAAACAACAGTGAAACAACAAAATCAGATCTGGGAAAAAAAAATCAGATCAACAAACATGTTTAACAATCTTCATCATCAGGATCACAAAAGCCCCATGACCTGTAGCTTAGAAGTCAAATCAATGATCCCTGAGAAATAGTATAACTTGCGTTTTACGTTTTTAAATATTGTAGGTTTTCGTGACTACTGAGTGCAAAACAAGGATGTTTGTCTCGGAAGCTCGCTGCTCAAATTTCATCCTGCCATTTTCTGGAGAAAAACATTTTTATGCTTCTTTAGCAGGATGTTTAAAGTAATTTAGTGTAGAGGGGCAATACAAATGATTTACTTGACAGCTAGTTTTGGTTATGGAATAAACAATGTGTTGAGGGGGTGTCCAGTGTGGTGATAATTTAGAGGAAATCAAAGAAACTCAAATTTAAACAGGAAGTGAAAAGATAGTTTAATGAAAACAAAAGCTGACCTTTTAACCTGCCTGCCTTGAAACCATTACTTAAATTGAAATGGAAGAGCTTTTCCATCTGTAATGAAACAAAAGACCCCAAATGGCCATTAATGTTTCTGTGCACACATACACACAGTTTAAGCCCTTTTAAACAAATACACTTGAGGGCAACTGCTGCTTGCTTATGTAAAGAGTTGTTAGAGAAGGAACATAAAAAAAGCTCCACAGGCCACAGGCAGAGCCTTAATGAAGAGACTTCTTCATTGGTAAGTAATGAGCACTGAAATGGCCTGGGTCAGAGAACTGCAAGACAAGGAGGGCGTCCTGCAGGGTTGGAGGTTGGACGTTAAAACAGTATTTACTACATGACCCTGAGGGATGTGACTCAACCGCTCAAGGACTAGATTTAAGAAAGCAAGTGAAAAGTGTGCATGCGTGTGTGTGCGTGGACATCAAGGTTAGAGGGTGCCTCCGAGTCAAACCCTTTCACGTGGCCACCACCCCACGTCTTCCATTTTCTATACTCTTTCAGACACATGAACACCGACATACACACAAATGCACAGACACTTTTCCTTGTGTCCGTCCTTGTGTCTCCTGATGCCCCGGCCTCTGGCATCTCCTCTGTGTCGCATGTGACAGGTTGGAGATGTGACAGCTGTCCTTATGCCAGACCAAGTCTGGCCAAAGTCACAACACACACAAACACACTCATCCGCAAACGCCACACAGGGGCTCTACTGCAGGGCTAGTAAGGAGGAGGTAAGGGCACTTTGTCCGCCTTTTTCGCCCAACTTTAAATGTCATGCCCAACGTAATGGGGCGGCTTGACTGACAGCAGGGTTGTTGTGCAAGGACATGTCCAGCTTCTAGGCGAGCAGCTTTGAGTGCCCCTGTACACATGCTGGACACGGTGCTGCTTCGCATCCTGAAAACTACAATTAGCATAAGCAGCGGCTGCAGTTCAGGTAAGACATTTTGGTTCTTCACTTGATGAAGGGAAACTTAAGGTGCTTTCACACCTAACTTGTTTGGTTCCAATGAAAAAAAACTGGTCATTGAACCTTGATGAGGACCAACAACCACACAGAGACCTTTTGAAAATGATGGTCTCTGTCAGCTTCCATGTGGACTCTGGTGCAGTTTGTCTCTGTGGTGTGAAAGCAAACAGACCACCCAAAGGAATTTTGATAATTCTATAGATATATGATTTTATCTTTTGAGACTTTGGTCTCTGACCCCCTTTTTGGAGGCAGAATTAACAAGATGTAGGGGGAAAAAAGTGAGGAACAGAGGAACAATGCCCCTTAACTCCTTCATGCCTGAATTTATTTAGAAGAAAAAAATATATAAAAAATAAATTTCTGTTTTCATTTGCTTTCAGGTTGATGTTAAATTAAGTGGAAATTGTTAATGTGTCTATAGAACATAGAAACTATGTAAATTCAGATATGATGTAGGTATGATGAAAATTAGCGACAACAGGCATAAACGAGAAACCAGTGCTTGCAAAAGGTTCCCAGGTACGTATCGAACGCAATCGCCTCTATTTTCATTTCATCTGATCATGGCTACTTGAGATCACCGATTGGCGATCTGATCGCCAGAGGGCGGGGTTACGTTGCAGCAAGTCAGTGAAATGCCAGCATGGAAGAAACTGGTTTGTAAATGCACAGTACAGCGTTTCCCACAGAATTACCATGTAACTGTGGCGCCGCGTGTGCGGACACTGTATGGCCCGAACCCATTAATTCAGAATAATACACCCCTTAGACTCAGTTGTATGAGGCTCACTTGTTTGATGGTCAAGTGCCTGAAAAAGCTTAATGTTGCGCCCAGTTCATAAATGTTTTTAAGGGAAATTTTTTTTTTGTATTTTTTATGTGGGTAGTGGACCAATGATGATGGTATTTTTTTTAATTATCCCTGGATTTCTTTCACAGAAAACCTGATTTTACAAGGTTAAAATCACTGTAGTATGTAATAATCAAGAATATCTTACGCTATGGCCAAGTGCTATAATAATTTTTATGTGTTGTAAGGTTATATTGCAGAACTTCCTGCAATTCAGCTATGTCTATATCAGCTATTCAGGTGTATGTACTCAAATAATGGCTCCAAACTAAATAAGAGTAAAGTGTTGGCAAATAAATCTGCACAATTTACACTACAGGAGCTCTTTATTCAGAAATTTTATTTCATTTACTTGGTGGAATTTCATGTCCTTCTCCAACAAATGCATTTTAATGTCCCCCAAAAATGTTGACAATCATCACATAGCAGCACAAAAATGTATCTTCTTTGTTCAATGCCAGGAGCCTTGAACAGTGCGGAAACAAAAAGCCTTGATCAGTACAAAATGTTAAATAATACTTTGAGTCCTTCAACTGAATATAGTGAATTCAAGTCTGACATACTGACTTATGTGTTTGTGTCAGCCTTTTCATATGTTTGACAGAGACTTACACCATCACACCCTGAGGGCGAGAAGCATGGGGTCAAGGTGGCAGCTGCCAAAATGTCTTATTGCATGACATGAAATGTTCTGATTGGGAAAGAGCGTTGAGGATATTGTTCCTAATGATGTGGTGCTGCTGCTGCTGCTTGTGGGGAGGGGATGAGCAGCGATGTGGTATACTCCAGGGGCCATGATGATCCCACTGCCTAATGTCCTCTTCTGAAATATCTGCCCTATGCCATGTCCGTCCCGCTCTTTCTCCAACTCTCCTTTCCAACAAACTCTCAGCTTGTGCTGTAACTCAGGCTGATGTAAGACAGGCATGGTAGATGATTAACCAGACAACTTTGTGTCACCACATACTTGTACCCTGTGCCAGGGCTTAATTCTGACATGAGGACAATAGGGGAGAGATTACAGAGCACACATGCTCCACCTGGAACCACGGTGGTAGAACAGGACCCAAACACACCTAAACACTGCCCCGTTGCCACAGTCACAACAGCTTTGTGCATGGGGCGTGTTTGCAGACAGAATAAGAATATACTCAAGTGTGTGCCTCTCTCTCTGGAGCACACAAGTCTTATTATGTATGATGGGTGTGGTGACAAATGGTAATCTATCCAGAATCAGTAGCTAGAATGTTCCCAAGATAATTGGTCAGTGAATGCAGCCATACTGTCAGTAAGGTCACATTATGTAGTAAAATTGAAGCCTATAATGTAATCTTCTTAATTCAGATTTAGGCTTTAGGAAATGTAGTGTTGAGTGGTCTCCATTTATAGTTTCCATTTAAATACGGTATTTATACAAAGCATATACAACACAGAAAAAATGTTGTTTGTGTGCTATTGCAGTTACTCTGTCCTAAAGTACATGTACACATAATTATTAATTGTTAACTTCTAGAAGGTTGACTAGAGCATTCAAGGAAAATGTTAGCAGCTGTTTTTGAGCAGGACTTCAAAATGTTACCACAGTAAAAATTATGCTTGAAATCAACCGTGGTAAAAATAATGGTATAACAAGCAAAACAGTCACTTTGAACAGTGGCTGCAATTCACCAACACTAAGGGCAGCTTCAGTTAATAGGTCAAGCTTTTCCAGTTGGTGTGATCTTTACCATGACCTTTCAATAAGTCACTCTAATCCGGTTTAATGTCACAAGTACAGTGTGTTGCAAAACACTTAAACCAGTGGTGTCTCCACCCCAAAAAAAACCCAGCGCTTCGCATCCACTGCTTGGAAATGAGATTGAATGAGACACATAAGTCTGAGTCATAACCATGGGTAAAATACAGGTTAATACAACCAGCTGGGTCAACAGTGCAGTCAATACGAGTTGAGATAGAAAATGCATAGAATCGAATCGGGAAAGATCCAAAAATGTAAGTAGACATCCTACTGCAATAATGCCAATTACTTCATAAGTTTGAAAATACTAAAGGGGGAAAATATCAAATATTCTTCTTTCTGCTGGAGCACAAGCCGACAGTCTTCACATTGTTTGTGACAATAACTGGCAGATGACCAATAAATATGCCACTGAGACACTTAACCAAGCTGATCAGTAATAAACTGGAACACGAGTCATGTGTGTGACCGTGGCCAAGTGTCACTGATAGCGTGTCACTGATAGCATGTCACTGCAATGATCTGGCCTTCGCTGTACTGCGTGTGATGCTAGGGCTCGAAGCCACAAGGGTGACTCAAGTATGTGTGTTTGGATGTGGATAACTGCATGCCTGTGTGTTTTCAAGAAATGAATGAATGCATGTAGTATGTTCATACTGATGACACAAAACAGAGTGACCCGTGCATCAAGTGCCATCTGACTGCTAGACTTCTGTACAATCTCTAGATCTTAAATCTCAAAATTACAAAAGGGCTTACTTGCACAATGAACACAGACAGTCTTTTTCCTTCTTATCTGACTTTGGAGACTCGGATATAAAAACGTTACCAGTCACTGCAAGCTTTAAGCCAGTGCTAGACTTAACAGGCTTAACACACTGGTTTGGTTATTGTGGCATTTTCTGGGGGTGATAATAGATTGTAATTGCATTAATATTGCTTCGCTGACAGTGTTCCAGGGTGTTTTTGTCCTACTGCACCATTAATGAGACTATTCCGGTCACTTGAACCAGTGTCGCCCCTTATCCCTATTTAGGACCAATGGGACATTGGGCCTAAATAACCGTGAAATAAACGGCTTTACAGAAATTACAAATCATTTGGCGCGTGACAGAAATGACATTTTTCATGAGGATTTGTCTCGGCACTGAGGACATACCATCCAATACACAAGGCTACTACTGTATATATTTGACATGTATTTCAGCATGCACTCACGCCGCCGTACTATATGAGATGAGGACATTGCTCCCTTGGCTTTGAAAATGTTCTCCATTTCAAGATCATTTGCATTTATGATTTTAAAATCAACCTTAAATGCATAAACTGCAGCGTGTACAGTATGTGTAATGTTTTCAGAGGTGTAGCTGAACTAAGCTGCATGAGTAACAGGGAGCAGTAACAGCAGTTTGATATTTATTACTATGGACTGGTGACAGATTCACTGTTATCTTTATTGCCTGTGTTAACACGCAACAGTAATCTATTACACCACGTGGGAGCTATAGTAGACAAAATATCCCATCATACACTATCCTCCTTAAAGTTATACCCAGAAGATTTATTGATTATCTTAACATTCTTTCTCACAAATGTACTGCAAAAATAATAGATACAGAGCTCTACGCTTTCATTTAGTTTTAAGGGTTCATATGGAAATTTAGTGGCTTTTATTTAAAGAAACCACATTAATGCATCTCTTGCTTTGCTTTACAATATAATGCAGTATGCACAAGCAATTAAGGCAAACTGACTTGACTACGAGATTCCTGAAGACTTTTGAAACATAGGATCTACTCTAACAAACTAACAAAGCATTGTGCATCCCTTAACAAATAGCTTATATCCTGGTAATCCCTTGAAATTAGGGTTTGGGTATGATCGGTAATTTATCCGATCTGAACCATTAATTGAATCTGCTTACTGAACCTGAATCAATTGAAAACCCTGATCCCATGAAATCTAAAATGATAAATGACTACAACTCAAAAGATTCAGATGAAGTCTGTTGGCTGAGGAGACAGAAACAGTTATGGTATCCATATGCATATCCACTACATGCAGCTACAGCCAGAAAAGAAAACAGAACTTAACACACCCTCAAACACGTGTGCCAAAGCTCAGAATAAACAGTAAAAATAATTATCAATACACATGACGGACTCTTCCTATGACTTCCGAAGTATCACACACGCCTCTACCTGCGATTGTACAGTGGTGTAGAGTTATACTTCCTTTCATTCACAGAAAATCTTTGGTACAGGGAGTACACAAACTTGCACAATCAGCTAAAAATGAGCAGCTGCTAATATTTTTAGCAAATCGGTGTATTTTAACCTCGGTATCAGAATTTACTAGAATCACTCGCACCACTTCAACCAAATAATCTCTCACATTCACACATACTAATTTTCACTTGCACATGCAGCCAAATGACAGCACTGTAGAGCCCTGGGATGGATGGAAAATTGTTTGTTTGATGTTGTACTCTGGTTCACGTGCTTTCAGATTCTGCTACTTTGAGGCTATTAGCTTATGTACACTGCTTTGAACGTATGAAAAGGAAGAAGGAGGAGGAACACTTAAAGTAAAAAAGAAATCAGATTCTTCTTTATTGTAGGGCTTTTTGAAATCATCGGTAAGTCAAGGGTAAGCAAAGGCCAAGACTCACAGATCAGCATAGACACGAAACATATGGGGACACAATTTCACCCTGAAGCCACCAATGTGTTAATAAAAAAGCCTACAGAAGGCAGAGCAAGGCACGCGGAAGGATAAGGAATTGAGAGTTTAATCAAAACTGAACAACATCAGGGTTGAAGTGACAAAAACAAACAAAGGATTAGGTAGAAGAACATTTGGAGGTGTTGCAGGAAAAACAACGTATAGATAGTGTATAAGTTGATATAGAGCGAGGGCGGAAAGTAGGCCAGATAGAAGTAATTCCACGGAGGCATGGAGAAGTGTGGGGGGATGGAGGGAAAAAGAGGAAGGGGGGGGGGGGGGGGGGGGGGGGGGGGGTTCTCCTGAGTCTGTAATGCTGGAAATCTCTGATGCTCAGCAGGGGCTACAAGCAGGTGGGTGGGAATATTCATTTGGAGACGCAGTGTGGGTGGTACTGGCGGGGGAGGAGGGTTGGGGTGGGTGATTGTGAATAGCAGATTTGCCGAGGGAGACAGGAGGAGTGCAGGACCTTTGGTATCAGGGAGTCATATTGGGGTCACTGGAGCATCAGGGAGTGGATTTGAGCTCCGTGCTCTCTAACCACCCCTCCTAAGGCAGTGATTTCTCCTTAATTCGCCTACCCCGCTGAGGTGCTCACCTTCATCTCCTTGCACAATTCAAAAGGAGGTGACAGAAGCTTCCAATGTTACATGTCTTCTGAAGGGAATGTAACACTTTTATATATCATTTCCTGATATAAAAGACAAGTGCTTTATTTATATGTACTCATGGGGATGTAAAGAACATCATGAAAAGGGTGGGTGGGCTTTTTACAACACGCAGACAGAAATGGAACCACTTCTTTAACAAAGAGTAGATAAAAATAATGTGTTGGTCTAAACTGAAAAAGCAAGAAATGCTACACTCACTGCATATACAGTATGTTTCCAGCACATGTTTTCACCGTGTGAAAAAAAATTACAAATAAAAACAAATGGCCACAAGTGTCATCACCACTGGGGGTGAGACATACTGAGTAAATATGTTCCCTGATTGCATGTCTGCCATGACATCATGAGGCAAGAGATGACTCAGATACAGTGAGGAATATCTTGTTTATCATGTGCAAACAATTATCAATTCACTAGCGTCAGAGGCATTCTGCGGAATTAGTCACTGCGTATGGTCCCACACCTAGCTGAAGATATAATAGGGCCAAACGTGTGTCATCATCGATGGTATGTGCACTAAGGTGACCCCTGATGAATTCTCACCTTTGATGAGGATTACTAGCTTAGTATGGCAGCGCTGTATGAAAGAAAATTATACCAGGAGATGGAAAAACAGAGAAAAGCAGGTGAGAAGAGAGGAGCAGTCATAAAGCAAAGAGAAAGTGAAAGAAATGAAAGGTCAAGGAGCTCACGTTTTCTGTTGCTGCTAACCACCTCATTATGCACCGAGGCTCCGGTGCCACTGGTCATGTGTCACAAAAAGGAATGATGGAGAATGGCTGATTCCTCCACCTCCAGGCATGACCTTTCTGACAAGCAGTCTGTCAATGTAGAACCAGGGTTGTTGCTGCAAGTGATGGGTCAGTGGATGGAACCGCACCGACGGGGCTTTTTCATTTCATTTCATTTATTTGTTTATTTGACAGGGTTAGTGCTCATTAATTAACAGTAAAATAATTGTAAATGAGCCAGAGTTAGCTCAACAGGCTAATTTTCATCTGTTGTCCCTGGCAAGTTATTATGAGGGCAACCTAAAATAAAGATTTAAAATTACTTATTACAGTCCACAAGTAATAACAATATACACAGAATAGTAGTAAGACAGGACAGGCAAAACACATAACAATCAAGTAACAAACAACATAGGCAAAACATAACGAGAAATGAAAAAGACAAAAGACAATCTGCAAACAAGCAACAAATTTCAGTAGGCAGTCAGTAGTCTAATGTGCACATACCTGATCATCAATTACAACTTTACTACTACGGCTTTACTACATGTCCTGAATGCAAACACTTCAATCAAATCAATAAAAATCCATATCTGTAATATATAGAACTTCTCTCATAGCCCTGGTATAAAAAGCTTTTTTGAGGGCTTGCTCACAATTCATTCTGTGGCAGCACAACGACCAAACGACTGCATGTGTGGCTCTTGATCATATCTTTGATCATGACACTGGTGAGGTGGAGCGAAGTTGCATCAGAGGAGGAAGTGTCAGAAGTTGACAACACAGAATCTAATCCACTATTATCTAATATTTGTTGGTCAAAATAATCCATACATTAGACTTTCTTTTACTCAAAAACGACTTGTATGAGGTCAGGTCAATGAGGCCTAAAGTCCAGGCCATAAAGAGCAAGCAGAAGTTCAAAATGTGTAATGTTCACAAGAAGGTAAGTTGATAAAAAAGATCTAAGACATAATTAGGTGATTATATGGATTTATATTCACCTATAATGGGCAGTGACTTTGGACACAACAGGAGGGTTAAGCTTGTTAACCCTGCCGCTTTAACCCTACCCTGCCAGAGGTGCCCTGCCCCGGCAGGTGCAATAAAACAGCAGAGTGAGTGAGATGACTATCAAGCACAGCCTGCACATGCCCACACAGTTTTCACACTTCCTGTTGATATGGCATAAGTGATATACTGCTGTGTTTTAGTATTATGTGTTCTAATCTAATTCACTCACACAATGCATCAAATGGGAACGCTTCTGTTCAATATTAAACAAGGTCCTTTACAAATGAAAGTTTAAATAGATTAAAAAAAAAAAATCCTACTCTCTTTGTTGGTTTGCTTTTAGATATTACCATCTTCTCAGAAACTAAAAAGAAGTTGAGCCAGCAGCAGGCTGCTACTGCAGTTTAAGAGTAATGGTTATGTCATAACCCAAAGATCAAGTTCAAATATTTACTTTAGGTGCTCTGGGTGTTTCAGGGTGTGGGCATCACCAACCACTAATTGATATTTAGAAGAGCATGGATAAAGTACTTTCTGGTTTCTATGGACTTTCTGCTTTTAGGATTTTACATAGTTTACAGTACAATCAGCTGTCTACATGATCAGCCCTATCTATTCCAGGCGATTTGCTGGAGTCATACTGTGCCGTAACATTTAATGACCTCACACTTGTACACAATGCCAATCAGTGTGATTAATTCGTACAGAGTGGATTACTGCATATGATTACAGTAACACAGATCAGGACTGAAATGACTCCTCCTTTCAGTAACCAGCACATTTCCAGAAAAGTGGAACTTCCAGAGAACTACACTTTTCTTTCATAATGTTTTCTTAGGCTGATTCCCAATGTCCACCACACACACAGACTTTAATTTACATCACTTCTGTGACCATATAAGGTGCTTTAGTGCAGGAGCTTGCAAGTGTTAAAAATATTGTATGGGAACTTGGACACTGGAGCACTTTGTTAAACGCAAGACTCAAATTTCAAATATATTTTAATAAAACAGTTTCTTGCTCATTTTAATATAATAATAGCCTATAGTATTGGTAATGTTTGGTCAAAATGTATGGCACCACTTCATCTTAATGAGGCAAGACAAGAAACAGTGCTTTATGACACGTACCTGTCAACTGTTTCAGGCCTCAGATCTCCTGCTCAAACGTGCATTTGCCAATTATTAATTATGAATTCATCTGATTAGTTAACAAAACAAACACTTTCCACCAGAAAGCAGAGGTTGGAAACGGAGGGGGGGAAAACATCACCTTAGGGCATTTCATTTAATCTAATAATGGCAGTTTTGTAAGCAGTTTTGAAGGTCACAGATCCCTCTTGCACGTCATAAATGTCAGTTGAGACAGGGTTTTGCTTCAGGGTGATGCAATTAACTGTTTGCTGTTTAGAGGAAGCAGTACACATTTGCAGCTGTGATATGAATCAAATGCTTTCACTACAACAGGTGCTTTTCAGGGATTGCATGCATTAATGAATAAAAACATTATATTGTGTGCATCTGTGACAGTTACACCCAAAAATTATGTGTTTACACGCTAGCACACAGGTGTTCTTTGATTTCAGCACCATGGCCACCGTATGACTGTGTAATTTCTTCGTGACAGTCTGAAACAACTGAGATGAAAGCATGTTACGACTAACAGGAGCAACTTCACCCAGACTCTCTTTAACTCTCTCACTGTACGACATTTTCTCAGAAGGCTGAAAGCTGTGGAGTACCAGATGTTAAACCACCTGGCAGTAATCACAGCAGGGCTCTCAAATCCATGGAGCTTGTGAACAGGACAAATCCGATACAAAGTTCTGGACCTCCAACAAGGAGGCTCAATTACCTGCAATTACAGACTTCAATCAATAGACCACAGGTACATTCAGTCTCTGTGCCCTGCTTTCTAATTATGGCTAACACTGTGGGTGCTTCAAGGTGAACTTGAAGCTACCAACATTTTAAAAAAAATGGAACAAATCAGCAAAGGCCTAGTTTGTAAGGAAATAATTGGCCTTGTAGAAAAATCTGAGAAATTCTTACAAAGTCATCTTGATGTCGATGAAGAATCTTTTTTTCGGCTTCTAAATTGTGTGTGAAACAACCAACCGAGCGCTGTCCTATTTTACATAAACAAACAAATCAACTAGCTTTTTTAATTAAATATTCATGATGCTTTGAACTTAATACCCTTAAGATTTCAGTCCTGGATGATTTGGTGATACCTGCAGTTATTGGGGATAACAGCAGTGCTTTAATGCTTCAATGTTCATTGCAGCAGAAGAGCAACTGGTGTTCACAGTCAGTCTGAACCTCAGCAACAGATAC
>NC_060160.1:25169991-25177013 GCF_021292245.1 Micropterus dolomieu | reverse complement strand
ACGTGCATTTGCCAATTATTAATTATGAATTCATCTGATTAGTTAACAAAACAAACACTTTCCACCAGAAAGCAGAGGTTGGAAACGGAGGGGGGGAAAACATCACCTTAGGGCATTTCATTTAATCTAATAATGGCAGTTTTGTAAGCAGTTTTGAAGGTCACAGATCCCTCTTGCACGTCATAAATGTCAGTTGAGACAGGGTTTTGCTTCAGGGTGATGCAATTAACTGTTTGCTGTTTAGAGGAAGCAGTACACATTTGCAGCTGTGATATGAATCAAATGCTTTCACTACAACAGGTGCTTTTCAGGGATTGCATGCATTAATGAATAAAAACATTATATTGTGTGCATCTGTGACAGTTACACCCAAAAATTATGTGTTTACACGCTAGCACACAGGTGTTCTTTGATTTCAGCACCATGGCCACCGTATGACTGTGTAATTTCTTCGTGACAGTCTGAAACAACTGAGATGAAAGCATGTTACGACTAACAGGAGCAACTTCACCCAGACTCTCTTTAACTCTCTCACTGTACGACATTTTCTCAGAAGGCTGAAAGCTGTGGAGTACCAGATGTTAAACCACCTGGCAGTAATCACAGCAGGGCTCTCAAATCCATGGAGCTTGTGAACAGGACAAATCCGATACAAAGTTCTGGACCTCCAACAAGGAGGCTCAATTACCTGCAATTACAGACTTCAATCAATAGACCACAGGTACATTCAGTCTCTGTGCCCTGCTTTCTAATTATGGCTAACACTGTGGGTGCTTCAAGGTGAACTTGAAGCTACCAACATTTTAAAAAAAATGGAACAAATCAGCAAAGGCCTAGTTTGTAAGGAAATAATTGGCCTTGTAGAAAAATCTGAGAAATTCTTACAAAGTCATCTTGATGTCGATGAAGAATCTTTTTTTCGGCTTCTAAATTGTGTGTGAAACAACCAACCGAGGGTGGTGATGGCGCGTAGATAAGATGCTTGTCTTGGGTGTGGGAGACCTGGGTTCGATTCCCACTGTGACCCATCCACCATTGTGTCCCTGAGCAAGACACTTAACCCCTAGTTGCTCCAGAGGCGTGTGACCTCTGAGATGTATAGCAATTGTAAGTCGCTTTGGATAAAGCATCAGCTGAAGGAATAAATGTAACCGGGGAATTTGTAAAATGCTTTAATTGTGTATCTTACCTAATGACGCAAGACTGTGTTGAAAGCGCCTCTTCTTAGTTTAATATGGGATACAAGTAACAGTTAGCTGCTTAGCTAACACGATAAGCTAACCACTGATAAATGAATAAGCGCTGTCCTATTTTACATAAACAAACAAATCAACTAGCTTTTTTAATTAAATATTCATGATGCTTTGAACTTAATACCCTTAAGATTTCAGTCCTGGATGATTTGGTGATACCTGCAGTTATTGGGGATAACAGCAGTGCTTTAATGCTTCAATGTTCATTGCAGCAGAAGAGCAACTGGTGTTCACAGTCAGTCTGAACCTCAGCAACAGATACATTGCAGGAAATGCTGAGTTTGGATTAGCATTAATACAGCTCTGATACCGCTGTAGTAGAGCGAACAGATAACAGTGAGAAAATGTTTAAATAATAAAACAAAAGAACATTCCTGGATTACATGTATACACTGTTTCCGGTGAATCCCTTGCTCCTGTGAATGTAATCTGAATCTCGCGTGGGCATGATGGACTCGATTAATAAGAGAACGAAAGAATGTAAATTAATTAAATGGCTATTGCCGAGCAAATTTCAGCCACAAAGTATCAAACAGTGTGTTATTTATTGAAAACATTTCCAAAGGATGGATAATGTATTTTAATATATTTAGTGAATCTAAATATTAATATAAAACAGCACAGCCAATAATATTAATAATGAGCATTTAATGGGGTCTATGCATTTCTTTTTATTGGTCTTCTTAACCTGTAATTAATGCAAGGACTGATGAAACTTTTGTTAGATAATAACCCCCAACCCATTGTATACTTCTCTTTTGAAACTGTATCTAGCTTCTTGCAACAGAGGAGTTTCAGTTTACTGTGTCAGCAAACTCAGGAGAGGGGCGTGCATTTCCTGCCATCAGTGTGGACTGATCACCATCAAAAGCAGATATTGTCCATATCGTATAATTTCGTAATATTGCTGATTGGAAAAATAAATCAACTAATGACACAATCAGTAATCACACTTTTGTTATAGTTTCACCATAAAAAACTCAAAAGATATAATAATATCTTAAGAATAAAAATATATATTTTAACACTTTCTCCTCTCTCACTTCTTATTTCCGTTTTAGAGCTGTTACGCCTGACATTTAAATTCATCTTCAAGAGCATACCAAGGTATAATATATACACCATTTAAAAGCCACATAATTGTTTATCTGAGTGGAAGCATTGGCTGGCCTTTTCAGATTTCAGTGGTACACTGCATTAGTGAAGCCCAAACTGGCAATTACTTGACGATGTCTTTTGGGCAACTTGTTTTCCTACTAAATGCCATGTCTCGGTGCTACACAGGACTTTCAAAAAGCACTACGAACACAAAATGAATGCATCTTGATATGCTTTGGTTTACCCTGTATTTATTCTAAAGATTGGCTTTGCATTTTCATTACTGAAAGTAGTAAATTTCAAATGAGATATTAAAACCTACAGTATGCTCATATCAAACAAAGAGTACTATGACATTGCAGATAGCTCACTGTCTCTGGCAAATGTGGTGTAGGCTTCACACCCAACCACAAGCATTTGCAATATGAGGAACGCAACCACTGTTAAAATATTCTCAAGCAATACTGACAAAACCTTTACTGTATCATATTCATTTAAAAGGGATTTATGTGGACATTTACATTGAATATTTTTATTAAATAATGAAAAGTTTTACTTTTATACAGAGTTAAAAAAAAAAATAGACTGTTTTTATTAGCATCCCAAACAGCTATGGAAGGACAGTAAGCATTTGCAAAACCTATCACCTCAGAGACTACATTATTTTGTCTAGGTAACACCACAATGAGCGAACGGGAGAACAGATACATCAGGAAAAGAAGTACGTTTTTGCATAGCACCAGTAGAGACTGTGCAAAAAGAAAAAGAAATAAGGGGGACGAGACATAGGAGGAAGAGCTGAGGCAAGGAGCAGAACACTCTGGGCATTATGGGAGTAACCTGCAATTATTTTATAGCTCTTAAGATTCCTGAGCTCTTAGTCAGTGTTTACCGTGCAAGGGCACGGCAAGGCCACAAATTACAACCACTTGCTTTGGCACCAAATGCGCAACAGTCACGCACAGGCCTGAGCTTTCTCTCATAGTAGCAGACAGGCCAAGAATAGAAAGACAAAAAGGTAATGGATGGAAGGTGGCCATTAGGTCATTTTTTTTGTTTTTCCTTTTGTCATGTGATCACCATAATTGGTAACAGCATAGTCGTTTTAGACCACGTAATCCGGTTAACAGCTAATTCTATTGAATTCACTCAACTGAGTGACAACAGCTTTTTTAACCTGATGTGAAGCCATGTGGTAAAAACCACAACCAGCAGGTCAAACAAGCAGTCAAAAAATAAGGCGTGCACAGCAGACACAAGCACTACTGAATTCCATGCTCTGGTCATGACACAGCAAATGACACAATGGACAGTATAGTCAATACGGTCAGCGTTAAATGGCTGATTGAGAGCCATTTTAATCATAGCCTTAATGGATCTAAAGTGATGTGTGGTGTTGTGTGTTCCTTCGTGTGTGTGTGTGTGTAGTGGCCACAGTGTTGTTTTCCAGGTCTGTGCAGAGAGTTGTGAAAGACTCATCATGTGACGCAGCGGACTATCTTCAGCCACGACTTCTCCAAAAGCTCAACTGCCGCGCAGAGAGGGACGTAAGCTGGACAGAAAACCGCAACAACGAAAGCCTCATGAGCGGTTGAGAAAGGAGCAACAATTATGTGGCAACCGGAAGGGTAAGGTAACGGCAGCTGCTGCAAACCGATGAGGCTTTTGGCTTATCTCTTGGAAAGCCGCGATAGCCGCCGTGTCCTCGTGAAAATGAAACATTTGGACAAACACACAAACAAGCATGAATGCCGGCCTGGAGTACCCCAAAAGGTGTTCCATTGCTAGTGGTGATTCAGTGGTGTAGGCCGTCACATAAGTGGCTTTGTGTCACTCTCCAGCTCCCTTAATCTGGGTTTTGTGAAGAGGAGGTTTTGAGAGTGTTTTTAAAGGAGTAGTCAGGTGCTCAGATTGATAAGACTTGGAATCATATATATGCTACACTGAAGGATTTTAATGTTTTTTTTTCCCACTGGTTCCCATGGTTTAATATTATATGCGCACAATCTGTAGATGTCAAGTAGTAATTCTGTGGCTGAATTTTACTTGACAGCTTTAAATAAGTTCAGGTTTATGCAAAGGACTGTCACTTATAAAAGTGTAGTCAGAGAGTGAAGCCAAATGGTTGAAAGTCCTGCACTGGGCCAATATGTTACAGATTTGCTGTCTTTGCCAAGAAATTTCATTGAAAGCAACGACATCTGTTGTGCAAGAATAAACAACAAACAGTGGCATTACCTGGCATATCCCAATTTACCCTTACATCAACTGAGTAAATACCTAAAATGTACAAATATTAACAGATTAATTTCTATCCGTGGATGTATTAAGAGAACTGGAGTTCCAAGATGGGCTAGACACTAGACCTGAAGCAATCAATTCATCTACTGTGTGAGATATCAATAACAAAAAATGAATGTTGATAACATTTTGGTAATTTATTAAGCAAAACATTCTTTGGTTCCAGCTTCTCAATTTTGATATTTTCTGGTGATTTGCTGTGCTTCTTTGTTTTATATAATTTCAAAATAAATCTTTTTTCAGTTTTTGACAGTTCGTTGGACAAAAAAAAGAAAACAATCTGAAAGCATTTGCCTTTGGGGAAAATGTAAAGGCATCTTCAACAATTTTCTGACATTTTACAAACAAAACAATTTTTGCACTGACAATAACTGTACATGTACTGGCTGTGCTTCTGTAGCAACAGGCGGAGTGGAATGACTTCTATTACTTTGTTTTTTTAAACAAAGCATTACTGCATTTGGCTGTAGGCCAATACAATAAATGAACTATTTCTAGAGCATAAATTTAAATTCAAATGCAATGTTATGAGTTTCATAAATCTTGAAAGGAGATATTTTCCATCAGTTTAATGACAAATATGTTTCATTAGTCAGGTTTGCTGTAAACTCACTTAGAATAGGATGACACATATTCATAAACATCATTGTTCAACTGCAAACACTCCACAGATTATTGCTCAAATGAAGGCTGCATCATTTGCTGTAAAGGAGTTCATTACTTGGCCATGACCGACTGCTGTCTATTTTCAAAACCTCACTCTGAGACACACAATATCAGCCAATGAAAAGAGGTGAAGAGTGGGATGGTAACATCAACTGATTTGAATAAACAACACCTACTTATTCAGCCCCCTGATTCAATCAAAAGCTGACCTCATGCTCTCAGTGCTGGTTCAGATTTAAATCCCTTCATAACCCGTTTAACTCTAAAACTGAAGGAGACACTTAAACATGCTATAGGTTAGGCTATAGGTGGTGTCAAAACAGGAATTATGCAGAGAAAAATCTAGTGATCTTGCGTAAAAAAGGCAGCAGCTTTGAGAAGAGGTTAATCATTCAAATTACATTTTAAACTCATGTCCTTGAGCAATTTGGCAATGTAAGCACACAAATACAAAAGACCATAAATACAAAAAAATAAATAAAATCACAACTGCGTACTGTTTAAGCAGTTTAAAATGATAAAAGTACTAAGTGTAACCGAAATTGAATTATTACGCACAAGAAAAGAGCCTTCTTGTCGTCATGTGCCATGACAATGTTGAGGATCAAAGGTCCTCTGCATACACAGTGAGAATGGACATTTTTGCCAATCCCAGTTATACCCTTAATCTGTCCTCAGCTGCTCCACTGTGCCCTTGAGGGGAGAGGGGAGGGGGGAGAGGGGAGAGGGGTGCTATTGACATGGAAGACATTGCTCATTGTTAAACACAGCCCCAAGGATGCCATTTTAAGAGGATCATTAGGAGTAAGGGTCTAAATAGTTTGATCGGTGGTCTCTATAAAGACTGATCAGAAGAGCTGATCAGATCACTCCCAGGTAACGGCTGGCGACCGATTTCAACGTTTTGAATCATTTGAGAGAGAAAGATATATTAACTGGTATTATGTTAGAAGACGCAGGCATTTTACAAGCATGGAGCACGTAAAGCAACAGTGAACACACCAGTGCCAATGTCTTTCAGTGGTTTCAATCATTTTGATAGGCTACATCATTAACAACAAGCCTCCTCTGCACAAGACTCAACTGCTGCAGTGAAAACAAGAGTCACCGGTGGAAAAATCCAAAACGTGCGTTGTGCTTTTCGGTCGACTTTATTAAGCATACTGCTGACGAAGAAAGTCAACAGAACAGACACATACAGGGAAGGAGTAACAAGCCCGAAGGAAAAAGCAAGTTGATCAGATTCAAGTAAGTAAACACTAAAATAAGGTGGAGAATTAAGTACAATTAAATGGTGAAATAAGAAATAACCTAGTAGCAATAGAAATGTACCTATCTAGCATTGTTTGGGAAATGCAACATTTGCTCAAGGCTAATTTAAGAGTTGATATTTGGATGAAAGAATAAAAAAAAAAAAAACAAAGCAGGAAATGAAAAGGAAGTACAGAAATAATCGAGTCAGTGACGCTGGCACCACAAATGAAAAGACAGAACGAGAGCCCAAGGCTCTGCTTCACCCTGACCCTCCCCTGTCAGTCGCTGCCTGTGGAGCTCAGAAGGTTAAAGTGTGTGTGTGTGTGTGTGTGTGTGTGTGTGTGTGTGTGTGTGTGAGGACGCAGGACCAAAAATAATTAGAGTAAAAATAATTAGATGTAAGTGCTCTTGTTGAAGCATGCACAGCTTGTACAGACAAAACCAGCATAC
>NC_060160.1:25105678-25169971 GCF_021292245.1 Micropterus dolomieu | reverse complement strand
TTCACCCTGACCCTCCCCTGTCAGTCGCTGCCTGTGGAGCTCAGAAGGTTAAAGTGTGTGTGTGTGTGTGTGTGTGTGTGTGTGTGTGTGTGTGTGTGTGTGTGTGTGTGTGTGTGTGTGTGTGTGTGTGTGTGTGTGTGTGTGTGTGTGTGTGTGTGGACGCAGGACCAAAAATAATTAGAGTAAAAATAATTAGATGTAAGTGCTCTTGTTGAAGCATGCACAGCTTGTACAGACAAAACCAGCATACAGGAATGCTCAGGGCTCAATGCAACCCTCCCTCAGGTCAGTTTTGCATGAAGCAAAATTGACCTGGGGGAGTGGAATATCCGTTGCTGGGCAATAGAGAGGCTCAGGATAACAAAGATTCAAACATGTACAAATACAAATCTGGCCTTAAAGCGATAGTTCCACTTTCTGGACAAAATGCTTATTTGCTTTCTGGCAGAGAGTTGGATGAGAAGACCAACGCGACTCTCATATATGTTTAATGCAAGGCAGCCGGTTAGCTTAGCACAAAAATAGTAAGAAACACCTGGCCTGTCTGAACGTTATATTCAAAATCTGCCTACCTACACATTAATTAACACATTATATCTAGTATGATTAATCAGTACAAAAACTTCAGTGTTTAAATTTGTTATTTTACGGGAGAGTTGTGTGCCAGACTATTTCTTGGCTGGGCCGTAACTTCCTGGAGTCTCCGCTGGATGCCTGGCAACTGCTCAGAGCTTTTGCACCCCGTTTCCAGTCTTTGTGTTAAACAAAGCTAACCGACTTCTGGCTGTAGCATCAAAATCGAACAGACAGATATGAGCGGTGTCAATCTTTCCATCTAACCTCTGCGTCAGAACGCGAAGACGCACATCCCCCAAAATGCTGAACTATTCCCTGAACTGTGCTGAAAATGTGTGCAAATAAAGATGGGGAAGGCTACAAACTAACCTGACGCATCACCACTCAATAAAGAACCCATAATTTATTTAGTTAGATCAATGTTCTGTTTGCAGTTGGTACAATTCTTGTTTATTTTTACATATTACTACATATTACACAGCAGACATCAGTTAGTTCATAAGACCTGGGTCACCTGAAACATCCTGTTAGATCAATGACAGCTTCTTGAGGCCCCCAAGCATACACACTCTCTCTCTCTCTCTCTCTCTCTCTCACACACACACACACACACACACACACACACACCCATCACGGAGCTGGTAACATGGGCCAGTGCTTGTGGGGGAAACAAAGCTCTAGTGAAGCGAGAGCAGAGGGCTCAGTCACGAATGTAGTGTCACTTCATGCTGATCAGTGTGGACATTTAGAGGCACGCCGCTGCTGCACATACACGTATGTACTCTACAGAGCGAAGACGGACGGACAGACGGCCTAGTGAGATGAAAAAGGAACATCTTTTAACGAAAAGGTCACAGCTGTAACTGGAAACATAATAAGCTGTTCTCTGGGTTTAAGAGAATCCTGGAGCAGAATGTGACAAACTAAGAAACACGGTAGAATTAGTGGTGAAGTTGTAAGCCATTAAAAATATGTTTGCTTTATGTCTAATAACCTTACAGAATGAATGTATTCACTAGACAATAACAAATGATACTCCCAGTAGTGCAAGCACCAGCCAAGTTAAAGGACCTAACCGATATCAACAAATATGCTATGCAGTGGGTCAAAATCAGTGTGGTATGAGTAAAAGCAACTCCAAACAAGTGACAACCAAGAGGTCACGCCATGATCAAAGGATGAGACACTAAAACAGTGCCCAAAAGGTCCACCACATGCCCTTTAAAGGGGAAGAAACCTGCCAACATCCATCTGCGTGCATTTCACTATCTTTCCTTCATCTCTGCTCTCAGTGTCCTTCCCACTCTTTCATTTTGACTATGACGGGCTGCCCCCTTAAAATAAACAAATAAATAAACGTGCATTCCTCCCCCCTCCCCGAGGCTCTATGCAGGAAGGTAAACATGTCCACTATGGTGAGCTCAGACCACGCGGATGCTTCGCTCCAGGTAACAGTCGTCCTCCACGGCTCTGCGCCCACCAGCAACATCTCGGCGTTCACAAGCAGTGCAGAGTAGCCAATCTGAACAGATTTCCGCTTCAGTGCCAGACCATCCATCCTCAAGCAAGGACATCCATGGATTTGATGAGGATGTTGATTCAAATCAGGGTCTACAGTCTGACCTCTACCTACAGTACCTGGCTGATGGCTTATATTCTGTCTGAAAAGCATCACCTTTGATTTTTGAAGGGTTTACTTCTTTTGTAAAGAATGATCTGGTCTTGAATAGCATGGAAGCCATTGTGAAGGCTTAGGGGGCGTTTAGACTGTACAGCCCTGTCTTAAAATAATGGAAGAGGCTGCACTGGTGGGGTTGTGTGAATTCAGGTTTCGGTGAGACGATGAAATATGATCGAGGGAGTTTGGTTTAATTGTGATGATCACCAGGTACAGTAAACAGCAGAAATCTGTATTCATGTAGCCCAAGAACGTGCACTTTCAGAAATGTGAACAGAGCGCCTTACCAGATTCCATTGCATTGTGGCACCACTTGAGCCAGGATCAACTTTTTTGCTGGACAACCCTCTGCGTCAGCACCCATGCTGCGTCAACACAGTGGTCCCATTAAATTAATGATGCGGTTGTCTGTCCGTGATTCTTTTGCACAGCAGATCAAAAGTAAACTAAAAACTGCCAGATTTACTAAGTAAATGTGAGCTGCATTAAGTTTGCAGCCGGCAGTTCATTACACAGTAAGGTTCTGGACTGAACCTAGTACTGCCCTCCAAGCACATTCAGCAAGTGAAGGAAATCAGAGGAAAAATCTGAATCAAATCAATATTTATAGTGTGACCACCCTTTTCCTTTAACAGCATTAATTCTTTTAGGTACACTTGCACAAAGTCCGGGATTCTGTATGCATGTTGTCAGGTGTATAATTAAACAATTATGCCAAAAGAAACAAACTGCAGCAGACGAAAGACACATCATGCGTACTTCTCTTCACAATAGCAAGATCTCCAGAAGTGCCATCAGCTCAGAGCTGCAGATAACAGTGGGACCCTGGTACACCCAGCTACTGTCCGGAGAAGTCTGAGCAGAAGTGGCCTTCATAGAAGACTTGCGGCCAAAAAGCCATGCCTCCGACATGGAAAACGTCAAGCGACACAACTATGCATAGAAACACGGAAACTGGGGTGCAGAAAAATGCCAGTAGGTGCTCTTAACTGATGAGTCAAAATGTAAAGTATCTGGCTGGTGGCTTGAACGTTTTGGGATGCATTTCTACAAAGTGGAGTTAGGGATTTGGTCCGAATTAATGGTCTCCTCAATGCTGAGAAGTACAGGCAGACACTTATCCATCATGCAGTACCATCAGGGAGGCATCAGATTGGCCCCAAATTTATTCTGCAGCATGACAACAGCCCCAAACGAGAGTCATTAAAGTCCAGCGAAAGTCTTTAAAAACTATCTTCTGTGTAAAGAAGAACAAGGAGTCCTGGAAGTGATGGTATGGGCCTCACAGAGCCTTGATCCCAACATAATCGACTCTGTCTGGGATTACATGGTGAGAGAGAAGCAACTGAGCCTGCCTAAATCCACTGAAGGTAGTTCTCAAAGATGTTTGGGCCAACCATCCTGCTGAGTTCCTTCAAAAACTATGTACAAGTGTACCTAGAAGAAATTTTTCCTGGTCACACCAAATATTGATTTCATTAGATTTTACTTAATTTATAAAATATAATATATTAACTTGTTTGTTTTTGAAAGCATTCTTACTTTACAGCATTTTTTCCACACCTGCCTACAGTATCTAATTATTAACAGACAAGAACACAATAAACACACTCATGAAAAGGAAAAGGAAATGAAATGAAAAGGAAATCAAAGTGAAATGAAGACAAATGAAAAACACACACACATAGATATCAGAGCAGGTGGGGGTGGAGAGAGTGTTGATATGGATGTTGACTTGATGATTTGATAAATACAGCCTATGCGAGCAGAATGCATCAAATCTACAGCTTTAAAACAGGTGTAAAAACCGCAGTATATCCGGCCCTGTGTGTCTTGTATTTTCTTTCTTATACTCTGTTAAGATCAATGGCTTTTGACTATCCCATGTCAAATATATTAATGGAACAACCATGTTCACAAACAATCTTTAATTTAACAAACTTGTGGTTGCAATGCTTCTTTAAAGGAAAAATCAGTCAGGACATACAGCAGTAGTGAATTAACTGCACTTCAACTGCTCTATAACAGTCTGGAATGTGTATTGCACAGACAAATTTGACTCCAGACAGCTTTCAGACTGAAGGAACTAATTGCACGACAACTGTCAAACTGAAAATTCAGGTCATCGGTTTGGCGTACAGTAGACTTGTGTTCTTAGAGTCCAGCCTATACGCTGCATAATCCCGTTCCTCTGTAATGCGTAGGTGGACAAGGTGTGGGCTGATGTTCATTACTTTCCTCTCTGCGAGTCGATACTCTTCCTTAGTCTTCAAGCGCTCCCGTGGTGATACTATGTATACCCTAGCTGCCAAATACAGCATAATACTGTGAGCGTGTGTGTGTGTGTGTGTGTGTGTGTGCAGCAGAGAACATGATGTGATTAGGGCGACAGGAATGTACATCCATATCCAAGATTTCGTCTCTAATAAAATCACTAAATATTACAGAGTTCTTCTTTGACAACATTGTGTCAATGCTGCTACCACAACCACCCACTGGTTAAAGGTGTCAGTGTGTCTACCTCCTTTTTGAAAGCCTTTGCATAAAAACCTCCAGCAAGTGACAGCATTTTCTTGTTTGAAATAATTTCACCAATATAGCTCCCCTCAGGGCTGAGTCTCAAAACGTCCCTGCCTCAAGACACACGGATAAAATTAATAAATAAATTCAAGAATAAATTCATATATAAAAATCCTGACCAGCAATGCAGTGAAGTAGGACATTGGCTTTGAGTAAGTCCACTCAAAGCCTGCAAAGAGAGACAAGTCTCAGTGCTCCAGGTCTGAGAGACATGGGGACAAAGGCTGATGTGAGGCTGATGATGGTTGCGGTTTCCCTTATGTTTACCATCATTTCCCTTCACAAACAAAGGCCAGGCTGGAAAAGGCCAGCATTGCAGACAGACGAGGATAGGGGGAGCGACAGAGAAAAGAGAACTAGAGATAAGGGAGAGAGTGAGAGAGGGGTAATCACTGATATATATATGAGAGAGAGAGAGAGAGAAGAGAGAGAGAGAGAGAGAGAGAGAGAGAGAGAGAGAGAGAGAGAGAGAGAGAGAGAGAGAAGAGAGAGAGAGAGAGTTCAGGCTAAGCTGCCTCCAGACACCACGCGGCTCAGAGCAGATCGAGAGTGACGGCTTGCTGATTAGTCAACTCGCAGCCCCCAAGACTGGAGTCTGCATACATGTACACACACACATACATGTACACACACACACACACACACACACACACACACACACACACACACACACAGTTGTATTGCAGTTCATTTAAATAAACCCCGCTGTTATCACTGCACACATTAAAACATATAGACACACAAACACGTAAACACTCATATCTAAAGGATGTTCATGTCATGACAGAATCTACCAGAATAACACGTCTGCAGTACTGTCTGCAGGTCTGCAATGCGCACGTATGCGCTCATAATGTGAAGAAGGTGTGTGCCTTGATTGTGAGTCAGGATGTGGATGGGGTTTGGTGGTTAGTTACCTTGAGGAGATAGACGGGGATGTTGCTGAAGTCCACAGGGAGTTTGAGAAGGAAACGGGCTGAGAACTCTCCTGTCTGGAGAACAAGAAACAGAGGCAAGGACATACATGAAACAAGCGGGAACATTCAGTCTGCACATAGAATTATTATCAATATTGTTTAAAATTTCCAGTGTTGGAGCCAATACAATACCCAACTGAACTGAACAAACAACACTTTTTTGAAGCATTAAATACTTAAAACCTCTTTTTTCATTCAACAAAATATGCCAAACTGCTCGATGCAAACTGTTGAAAAAGAACCGTGCCTTAACAAATTAAAGTCTAAAGTAAGAAAAGTTTTCTGATTTACAAAACGGCTACTTATATATGACATAATATGACACTTTTTGATACTCTACTTTGATAGTGCTACTTCCTCACTTGAGTTAACACTGTTCTGTCTCTACACCAACGACTGTGGAAGACAATAAAAGGACAGACACATTCTTAAATTTGAATATGACCGTCTGCCGTGGTCTTATACAGTGGTGCGATGGGACTAAACCAGAAGATATGGTTACTGACTTCAGAAAAACATCTCAAACCAGTGTTGAAAAGGACAAGAAGTGGAAACTGCTGAGAGCTAGAAGTACTTTGGTAAATATATTGAAAAGAAATACAGCTTTGATGTGAACACAGAGGCAACATGCAAGAAAGGGCAACAAAGAATTTCTGCAGAGACTAAATGTTTTTAGTATTGGCAGAAATGAGGTCAGTCCTGACCTCATTGATTTATTGGTATGGGAATATAAATGCGCGAAACAGGAGCGAGCAACATAGTCAGGGTAGCGATGTCATCTCTCATAAATTTACATTTTATGCTGCCTTGCTACAAAATGAATTTCCCCTCAAGGGACAATAAGATCTGAACTGAACTGATCTATGGGAACTGTCTGGTCAGTACTAAAAAAGTACTGAGGTGTGATACCTAGCCCTAATCAGCATTCTTCTATCCTTCCACCTTGTACAAGATGGGGTCAGCATACAATTGCAATGTGTAACATTCATGAGTTATTGTCATTACGTTCTTACGAATGTGTCTTTACAGATGCCCACATGATGACACAATGATGGAAATCATGTACCTTACGGCAGCATATCGTGACCTGGTTCTTTGTATAATCAAACAGGAAGTCTTCTTACCAGGGACAGAAAGAGTACTAGAATATTGTACTCTAGTAAAAGTACTGTTACATATATACATTCATCAGTCAAGTTTAGTGAAGCAAAAAAGTTGGTAAGTTAAAATGTCCTTTTTACTGTCCTACATTAAGGGTGAAGTAAACATGTTATAAGACACATGATTCTACTGTTAAATTAAAGAACACCATTAAATGTGTACACAAGTGGAACAACATCCCACCACCGAGCCCTTATGTCCAAACCAACAACAAATTCCATTTCAAGGCAGACAACACGGACAAGTATAAACAATATAAACTTGACAGCGACTGCAGCCACAAACACACACATTACACATTAAAAAGAGCTCCGCAGTTTTTACACACCGTAGATTGCAACACACACTACACTACATTGTAGCGCTACACAATGGTTGTTGACGTTGTGATCTCGAGAGTGCGTTGTATCCATCAACAAGTGTACTCATCTGTCTGAATGGCATTCTGTGAGGTCCTCCTCTCTGCTCAATGCATACCATCACCTGTCAACCCAACCGGTCTGTCCCACTGTAGTTGCTGCTGACTGAGAGCTATGCAGTCACAGCTGCGACAGAGATTATTGTTAAAAACAGTAGAAAGGCCTCTCACATCTCACTGATCTGCTCCATGCTCACACTTTTTCAAGTGACTTTTGGTGTTTACTCTGTAACAGATGGGACTTGAAATGTAGCGAAGTACAATACTTGTAATAAAAAGCACTTAAGTAAAATTACCAAGTACTATGGATTATGCCTGCACACAAAATTGTGTGTGATATATACAAGAATTTGATTGTATAAATAGTCTTTTTTGTATAATGGCATAGCAGTATAAGGGAAAGTCGAACATTGCTCGTATCATTCAATCTCATCTCAACCTATATCAATTATTGATGTTCTCACCTGTAGACTGACCAAGCTATAGGGAAAACATATGAACAGCGTTTCCAAGGTAGAATATTCCTATTGGTATCACATGACTTGATGAGGTTTCTGGTGAGTTTTTTGTAGGACATCACAAACATTAACCAGTGCCCTACCCAGCTGTTCTTGCGTCCAGCGTAAATCTCCATGTTGCGGCCGTAGTTGGGATCCTCCAGCAGGCTATCATACTCAAAGAGCAGCCTGGAGCTTTCACGCAGACGCTGGCACTGGTAGTGGTGGTACTGCTGGATAAGTTCCTTCACCAGCTGGAGCAAACATTCTGGGTTCCCAGCATCCCACTGGACCAAGTGCTGAGGTAGAGACCAGGGAAGAGGCAAAAAGACAGACATGAGGTATTCCATTCATCTTTAAAAAAAGAACACGTTAACAACATGTTGGCACGTAAAATCAATACACTATTATTGTACACTGAACAACATAATAAATGCAATACTTTTGTTTTTGCCCCATTCATCAAGAGCTGAACTCAAAGATCTAAGACTTCCTCTATGTACACAGAAGGCCTATTTCTCTCAAATATTGTTCACAAATCTGTGTTATTGAGCACTTCTCCTTTGCCGAGATAATCCATCCACCTCACAGGTGTGGCATATCAAGATGCTGATAAGACATCATGGGGATTGCACAGGTGTGCCTCAGGCTGGCCACAATAAAAGGCCACTCGAGAATGTGCAGTTTCACTGTATTGGGGGGGGGATCCAGAAACCAGTCAGTATCTGGTTTGACCACCATTTGCCTCACGCAGTGCAACACAGTGAGGTGGATGGATTATCTCGGCAAAGGAGAAGTGCTCACTAACACAGATTCTGACAGATTTGTGAACAATATTTGAGAGAAATAGACCTTTTGTATACATAGAGAAAGTCTTACATCTTTGAGTTCAGCTCATGATGAATGGGGGCAAAAACAAAAGTGTTGCGTTTATAATTTTGTTCAGTGTAATTACAGAAAACAAATGAACTCAGGAATTTTCTTTGGGGTAGATTTGGTAAGAAATCCTCTAAACTGTACTTGGGCGCAAAAAGATATTTTATTATGGCTTTAGAAACAAACAGGGTGCTATACTGTCGAGATGTCAAATGTCATCTAATGGGGAAATCCTGGTAAGATACACTAATTAATACTAAAGACTACTAACTGTCTCGACCATGGACTCATTTGTTTCCAGTACTACAGAAAAGTACACAGCGCTGAAACATCCAGTCTGCTACGTGTGGTTAGATGAACTGGGTGATCAAGTTGAACAACCCACATGACTCAAAGACATTTGAAACAAACATTAGGAACACTTGAGATTTAAATAAATAGGAGTAGTATAGTGGGTAGAACATGTGCTATTGTAGCAGTAGGGGTCGTTGGGAAGACCATGGCAGAGGAAAACTGTCACAGTAATAGCCTAATCCCGACAAACAGCACTTCTCATTACCAGATCAGAGGGAAAGGGTTGTGCCATAGGATGTCCTGTTGCCACACAGTGATTTAGACAGATAAGGGCAAAGTCTTGAGCCTCGCCTCTTTTATCTGCAACTTTTCCGACCTCTGCTGCCACTCTGATCAATAGCTATAGATTTTTGATAAGAGTGCAGTTTCATGGTGATATATCACACTCAGACAACTTATTTACACATGTTTATTATGGTGCACTGATTTAGCAAAGCTCAAACGATTTGAGCTTATTATTTTGTGTATCTTGCATGTCTAAATGACCCGTGACGTGCACAGACTTTCCCTCCCTTCACTCTTTAATTCACCCATCACAAACACCACTGCCCCACCGACTGAGGCCAGAAACCAACATGCAGATTTACAGGACAAAACTACAGTCATATGCTACCACTTGTCACATACGAGTAAGCAGAACCCACCAAACGTGACCTTCTACCGGGGTAATTCTACCAAACAGATGTTTTTCCTCTCTTAAGGGGAACCTGTCCATCGATGCGTAAGAAATAAAATGCTTATAATTAACGCAAACAACACTGTGCAAAAATAAATTGCAGGAAACATGTCAGGCCTAATGAAGACAAATGGATGGCTGAGCTCCTGAGAATGATTGCTGTGAAAGCTTTACAATAGTATGGCACGCAAGTCAAGACCAAAGCAAAATGATAAAACAAACCAAACATAAAAAGGCTGTATGAGTTTACTGCAGTGGACTCTGAAATGACAGTGCTTGTTAATTTAAAGAGATTTATGCTGCTACAAGAAAATGGGACTTTGAAGAGCTGTCATATGTCAATTGTACTTTTCACACAATCACCACCTTTTCACCTTTTCAGATTTGATAGACATCATTTTAGGTTACAGATTAAATGTGCAACTGGGGAAACTTTTTCCCCCTGACAGATGTAATGATGTAATGTGAAGAGGATGGAAATGATGACGGTAATATTTGAGGTAAAAAGGATAGTAGTCATTTTGGGGTATGGTGTAGGTTTCTAAGCAGCCACTGAGGCCTGAAAAGTGAAAGTGATTCCTTTCCCAACTCATTCTGAAAGTGAAACACTGCTGGCACAGTCTAAATGTGAGTAGACGAAAAATTAGCCGTGTAACCTGATGACATAACTGCAATGCCAACATAAAAGTGTAACTATGGTTCATCATTCCTCCCCGCCTTGCTGTAGCACTAAAACCAATTAAATACAGGTCGACCTAAATGATGAGTGAATCGGAATAGAGAGCCATTTTGGTGTGTACTGTGTGGGAGGCAGAATTAATAGGTGCTGGAAATACTGTAACCATGAATACCCCTTACATTAAGGTGTCAAAAGCAGGATGTCTTTGACTTGCATTCGCTTGTCTTCCCGAATGTTTATCTTTTTATCCGTCTGTATGCCTTTCTGTCTGGCAGCCTATTTCAGCCCAATGGAGAAAGCTTCCATTGTTTTAGAGTGACCCACACCCCCCTCTGCAATGGTAGAAGGGTGGCAAGGCCAGGCTAAACAGAGACAGTGACCTCATCGTCCTGATCCACCAGTGGTTACCAGCAATGCCGGGATTCCCGAAACAAGGGGGCGATGCAAACAAGGATGGGCATTGTCCTAAAGAGGCAGTCAGCGCTCTGGGGCAGGAGCGAGCTGAAACTGAGGAGGGACTGAGGAAGTGCTGTGTCAGGATTGTGACACAGAATATCAGTGTTTCTCTGCTGAGGAGAGGCAGGGAAGAGAGAGCAGGCAAGTAGGCCAAGGCCAATGAAAACAGGCTTGAGACTCAGTTTTGGTTTCATTGGTAGGTAATAATGACACGCTCAACCAAAACTGAACCTTTGTAAATAATGAAGTGAAGTGAGAGGAGATGCTGTACAACTTTATTACTTTTTAAATGTTGCAGTTGTGAAGCACATAGCTGAGAGTGAGATATTTGTTTTCACTAATACAACTGTTGTTCAAAAAAGGTGCAGCAACAAGAAAGGCTCCCATATGTTAGGACAGGAGTGCAGGAGAAACACTCCCTCAGTAATTACAGTTAAGGTTTCCTCATGCTCAGTAATTAACCTCAACTCGTCTTGCAGAGATACCCGCTGGCCAATGAAAGAGGAGCTGAGCTTCTTCTGGGCGGCTCCCAGGTGAAACAGGGTGTTGCTGGAAGAGAGCTAGGTTGACTTCTGCCAGTATAAATAATGGCTATTATATACATATTAAGAATACTAAGAGTCTACAGTCATGTTAACTGCTCTGTGAAACTGTACTCTAAATGCTCATATCGGATTGGTAGCATTTTCACAATCACAATGTTACTGACTATGTTCACAATCTTAGTTTAGTGTGTTAGCATGCTAACATTTGCTAAATCGCACTAAACACAAAGTACAGTTGAGGTCCTTAGGAATGTCAATAGTTGGTCATAACCCAAAGTATTGGACAACTTGAACTTTTTATCTAACAATGTCAGGGAGTACCAGGAGAAATCCCGAAGGACCGGTTGCTCTGTGAGCCGCTTGAGTAGCCCATTCTACCAGAGAGATGCATCATCGGCCCACTTTGATTATGCAGCTGTCCACCACCTCCTCCTCAAGATCCTCAATACCAGTACAACCGCTAGTCCAGGTTTTGCAGCCAGAGGCGTGAGACAGAAGACAATAGGGATAAGCAAGGTTTGGGTTTAGCTGACTATTTAGTAGGGCTGGATGACATGACATAAAATCATAATTACAATCAACTGAACATTTTACCTCTATTACGATTATTTTGTTTTGTTGTTAATTGCTCTCATAGTTCACTGACAAGGTGTGTACTGTAAATATGCTCAACTGGAACATTTGGGATTTTTTTTTTTCAATTCACAAATGTCAAAAAGAGATTATCTAAATGTTAGTGATAATGTAATGTTGACAGAAAGCAAGAGGTTGAAAAGTGCAGTGCCAGACTATATGTGGCATGCACATAAACATGTTCCCCGTTTTCCGCGCATCGCCGCTGCTGAATGAATGACCACTGCTATTACAATTTCACACGATCATTACTATCAATGCGCAACACTCAATGCTTGACTAGCTTCCTCTCCTCATTCTTCAAAGGAGTCTACGTGACAGGCGCTGTTATAACAGCAGCGAAGTTAGGTCTTTTAAGGGCAGTGCGATGTATGTGTGTAGTGAGTGTGTTGGTGAGCGAATGAGAGAGAGCGGGCAGCAGTAACTAAGGGTGAAAACGAGTTTAGCAGAGGAAAACATTAGCAGGAAGTTGTCAGTCTGGCAGTAAATGTACAGTGTAGGTCACAGTGTGTCTGTTAATAAAAGTCTGTCTGTTGATGAAAAGTGAAGGTACTTGGAGCTAGCACACATCTCCCTGTTTTTCTGGTCTGGAAGCTGAGCAGGACTGGACTGGGTGGAGAAAAAGAGAAATTACCAACAAAATTATGTTGGTTAAAGGTACTGAATATCAGTTCTAATTAATTGTCTAGCCCTACTATTTAGCTGTATCAGGTGCCTTTTGTTAATGTGCTCATCATTCTCACTTTTTGTAAACGGACCAATCACTGCCTGGACGGGGAAAAAGGTTGAATGCCACAGTAAACTTGAAATGTTGAACTCATTGTTACGCACGAATGGTTATGATGATGATTGACAAGATGGTTCTTAGCATTAACAAATTTGAGACTAACCATCCAGGTACAACAAAACATTTTGCTGGGAAAAAATCCTACAGGACACACTGCATCCTCTGTACCAAATTCCATGGCAATCCGTCCATTGGTTGTCAAGACATTTCACTAAAAAAAAAAAAAAAATTACCTCTTGGTAGTGCTACAGGTAAAGTCAGAATCAATAGGATTCAACCTCTGGGACCAATGAACAATTAAAATTTCATGGAAATCCATCCAATAGTTGTAGTAGTAGTCGACAGACAGACCCAGGTCAACATTGACATCTCTACAGCCATGGCGCTATCATGGCTAAAAACTCAAAACTCAAAAACAATAACAAACAACAGGACACTGTACTGGTTTGTCTTATACTGTACTGAATGTTCTGACTTTGAGTTAACAAGGTAGTGCTTGAATGCTGCAGCAAAGCATTGGTGTAACACAGTGGGGGAGACATTGAAAAGCACTGAGCCAAAAAGCAATGTGTTACAATGTGTGTGTGTTTGTGTGTAGACATGTGAGTCTGTACAGACTCTTCACTGAATTGATTTTATACGCTCTACTGAAGGCTGTGTGCCAAAACAAATCTATGTGATTTTTTCATGAATAGGATAAGCCCTGCGGAAAATGTACAGATTTGATACATAAAAAAAACAAAAGATGCAATAGTTGCAATCAAGGCTGTTTGAGAGCTGAGATTTAACGTTTGATGAAATGAACTAAATAAAAATCCATCTACATGCCCTCTAGAATCATTCTGTATGGAAGGAACATCTTTCTTAGGGCTTTATCCACAGGGGGTAAATATCATAGTCCTCAACAATACTCCCTGGTTCAATCTGGACCTTATAATCCAATTATTGTGTCACAACACACTGGCTAAACCTGTGTCAAATGATTAAGCCTAAACTTGGCTTATGATAAAACCTGTCACCTCTAATAAATAAACCACTGATACCTTCCTTTTCAAAAAGAGCACATATCTGTATAGAAAGCAATTTATAATCGTATTACCTTAAAATATTAGGATTTGATATAATATAAATGTTAAAAACTGCTTATTAAAAATATATTGGATTAGCAATAGAATTTAGAATTTAGGGTATTCATGTAGCAATGTGTCCAAGCCAATGTTAAAAACAAAGTCAAAATAGCACAGTTGGTAGACATAAATATTATAGAACACTATGCCTTTAGAAAGAAAATACCTCTGCCAATTGATTAACTTACTCAAATGATACCTTTTTAAATTAGACAGACTTGTGGCTTTGAACATTTAGAAATATGTAAAAAAAAAAAAAAAAAAGAAATAGAATAATTTATAATAATAGAATAAATAATAGAATCATTTGTTCTTTAAGAAATTAAGAAAATGAAGGAAAGCAGTTCACAGAGAAACATGCAATTTGTAGTCAAACATGGCCATGGAAATACTTGCAAAATACGGGTAAAATTAGCCAACAAGGTCTGATGAGTTTCAAAGAAATCTATTAGATCAATAACATTTGCTAATAAGCACTGAACACAAAGTACAGCTGATGCCTAAAGATGAAAAGTCAGACATTCAGTCACTAGGATTTATTCTCTGGGGACATAAAAATCCATCCAATAGCTTTGGCAGACCCAGATAAACAATGCCATCCCTACAGCCATGCCACTATTGTGGCTAAAAACCCAATTATGGCCAATAAAAGGACATTGCACTGGTTCAGCTTGTATTGTACTGAATGTTCTGACTTTGAGTTAACAAGGTTGTCCTTAAATGCTGCAGCAAAGCATTGGTGTAGCATAATGGGAGAGACCGTGAAAAGCACTGTGCCAAAAAGAAATAGCCATATGTTACAATGTGTCATTAGTGGTGAAGGTTTTGTCATATAACAAAGAACTGGACAAATTAAATTTTGACCTGCTGGTGGATCTAGAGGAAAAGTCAGAGCATCACCACAGTTATTAGAAGATATCCTTTTGGGGTCTTGAATTTCTGTAGCAAACTTCACTGCAATCCATCCAAAAGTCGTCAAGATTGTTCAAACTGTCTCATGGATCACCAGAGTCAGCACAATTCATCCTCTGGGGGCCATGGATGTCTGAACAAAATCCCATGGCAATCCATCCAATAGGTGTATAGATAATTCAGGTTGCACCAATGTGGTGGACCGACAAACTGACTGCCATCCCTAGAGTCACCCCTCTAGCATGGCTAAAAACAACTCACCATGTAGTATAGTTTGAATAAAGCGAAACTACTTAGTTTAAATTTGTGACTTATTGCATCAAACTAATACACATTTTAACACATGAGCACTGAGCCATGATTCCTCTAAGCAACAATTTTAGTGAGTCTGAAGTATTGTAACTATGTTGAGGATAAGGGAAGAACTCAACAGAAACAGTGTTTTCCTTTAAGAACAAAATGTACACCTAAATTGGGAATCTTCACGCTGAATAGACCCAAGTTGACAGAATTATGTCTTCCTGTGCCATCCGTCTGTACCATCTTCGATCCAATATTTATCTTAGGCCAATGAGAGAGGGACTGGCATCTGAAAATGCAAGATAATTATATAGGCCAAGAGACGCTATTTGTTTTTACGTCTTAAATGTGATTTTTATAGATGCTGGCAACCTGATCCAATAAATCGCTGTAGACTTGAAAGTGTGAGGCATTAAAAAACTCCCAAGTATTAAATTAATCTCTGTTAGTCTCTAATTCAAGTGTGGGCTCACACCCTGTTTCGCCCCCAGAGAGTGCCAAGTCTAAGATCACGCTAAATTGCTCTTGTCATGTGTTTAAGACACTTGGCATTCTCATCCCAGTGTTTTTTCACTGTGATCTGTGTAGTTTGTGTCCAACACAGTGCAACTTGTTGAAATAAACAGCACTTTTTGACTAGTTTTAATGTGGTTCAGTAACTGCTTTAGCCCAATACCAATCCACTGTGAGTGCTGATACCCCATCTTAGTCTTGGCACTTACGTGTCTTGTTTTCTCCCATCCATCAGCTGGTGTTTAGGAATTGCCAAACCCATTTCCACCAGCCATCTCTGGTAGCAAACAATGGCCTGCCTACTAAAAGCATTCCCAGACCTGTCAGTGAGCCCTGCCAATAATAAACACGAATAAAAACGGGAACACATTATTCCCAAAAACGGGAAGGAAGCAGGAGCAACAGTTAGTACACTTTGCCCAGGTTGACATAATCTTGCTTCATGGGCCATCTGAGGTCCATTGTTAGAACAGCAACAGGGGACGAGCTGGAGCAGCAGATAGGAAGTGCTCACCATTGCATGGCATTCAGGATTATCAGGGGGTAATGTGAAGTCAGGAATGTTTCCTTTTCCTTGACGGGAGAATGCTTGGATTGGCTTACACTCTATTGTGTTTGTGGGAGTTGTCCTGATATCTAAATTACAAACAATGTCTTATTGTACGACACCATAACTTCTCTGAGAAATCTTAACTTTCTAAAAAGAGGGAAAATAAACAATTCTTACTGTTAATACATACAACAACATTTCATTGGCCAATGACCCTGACTGACATGAAAGCATTAAATGATAAGGCTGCTGTTATTCTATACTGTTCTTATTATCAACACATCCAATGAAAAGAACAAACACAACAATGCCTTCTCGCTTTACTTTCCAACTTCTCTATGCTATCAATGGCACACCACGCCCAGTAAAAGTAACGGTACACAGAACTGGCTCCGTTTGTACCTCATTTATGGGGTCACAAGTTGGTATGTTTCTGGTACAGCAGAGAATTTTTGTTTGTGTTATTTATTTTGAAATGTGTAAACATTCAACAGTGGCTCATTGGCCACAATTCTTAATGTAACAGTGAAGGCACTATATTACGGGTATATTGGCAATAAGAAAAAATAAATGTCAGGAATGCTCCATCGTAAGAACAACTGTAGCTTGTGTTCATTTATACAGGGCATGCATAACGGACTGACCAAAAATGCACATGTGAAGGTACAATTGTAGCTGGGCTCGACAATTTGCCCATATGCTGTATTCTCTACGACGAGTGTGGTTCAGCAGCAATAACACTCCTATAGCTTATGAGTTATTACTTTAGCACAGTCCAAATCTGCAGTGAGAGGCTGCCTGAACACTGTCGGGGGAAGGACGGGCCTGCCCGTTTGTTTTTGTCTCGTTCTGCTATGTCGTCGTAAATGACACGTTTGAAGTGCTTCTGTTTACCCGACCGGGGGTTGTCAAATATTCTCCGTCACGGACTATGACTGCACAATCAATCAAATATTGATCGTGATTCCGATTTTAGCTTCCCACAATTAAATGAACATGATCGACGACGATATCGGCAAGTAAAATGGAAAACTCTGCTGCATATCAAATCAAGCGCTTCCTAAACTCACAGCCAACGGGACGATTTGGCTGCGTGCGCACCCTCCTGCTGCTACAGTCCAGAGTACACCACGTTCCAAATTATTATGCAAATTGGAATTAAGTGTCATAAACATTAAATATTTTGTTTTTAAATCAAACTCATGGATGGTATTGTGTCTCCGGGCTCTTTGGACCACTGAAATCAATCTCAGACACCTGTGACAATTAGTTTGCCAGGTGAGCCCAATGAAAGGAAAACTACTAAAGGATGTTCCACATTATTAAGCAGGCCACAGGTTTCAAGCAATATGGGAAAGAAAAATGATCTCTCTGCGGCGGGAAAGCGTCAAATAGTGCAATGCCTTAGCCAAGGTATGAAAACATTACATATTTCACGAAAACTTAAGCGTGATCATCTTACTGTGAAGAGATTTGTGGCTGATTCAGAGCACAGACGGGTCCGTGCAGATTAAGGCATAATGAGGAAGGTTACTGCCAGGCAAATTAATCGGATTAAGAGAGCAGCTGCTAAAATGCCATTACAAAGCAGCAAACAGGTATTTGAAGCTGCTGGTGCCTCTGGAGTCCCATGAACCTCAAGGTGTAGGATCCTCCAGAGGCTTGCGGTTGTGCATAAACCTACTATCTGGCCACCCCTAACCAATACTCACAAGCCGAAACGGTTGCAGTGGGCCCAGAAATACATGAAGACTAATTTTCAAACAAGTCTTATTTACTGATGAGTGCCGTGCAGCCCTGGATGGCCCAGATGGATGGAGTAGTGGATGGTTGGTGGATGACCACCAAGTCCCAATAAGGCTGCGACGCCAGCAAGGAGGTGGCGGAGTCATGGTTTGGGCCGAAATCATGGGCAAAGAGCTGGTAGGCCCATTTAGGGTCCCTGAAGGTGTGAAAATGACCTCGGCAAAGTATACAGAGTGTCTGACTGACCACTTTCTTTCATGGTACAAAAAGAAGAACTGTGCCTTCCGTAGCAAAATCATATTCATGCATGACAATGCACCATCTCATGCTGCAAAAAATACCTCTGTCATTGGCTGCTATGGGCATAAAAGGAGAGAAACTTATGGTGTGGCCCCCATCCTCCCCTGACCTCAACCCTATTGAGAACCTTTGGAGCATCCTCAAGCAAAAGATATATGAGGGTGGGAGGCAGTTTGCATCAAAACAGCAGCTCTGGGAGGTTATTCTGACATCCTGCAAAGAAATTCAAGCAGAAACTCTCCATAAACTCACAAGTTCAATGGATGCAAGAATTGTGAAGGTGATATCAAAGAAGGGATCCTATGTAACTTGCCCTGTTAAGATGTGTTTGATTTAAATCGCTTTTGATTTCAGTAAATATGATCTCCTTATGCTGAAAATTCAACAAATGACCATTTTCAGTTATTTGCAACCTATAAAATGTTTACAAAACTCTGCTGTGCATAATAATATGGAACAGTGCATTTTCAGTTTTTTATTTTTGAAAAAAATACTGTTTTCGTTGGGTGGTTTGTTCAATGAAATTCGACTTATACCCTAAAAGTTGGTGACTTGAAAATTATACTGACTGTCATTTGCATCGACTATGTAGGAAAATCAGTGTAAAATATCATTTGCATAATAATTTGGAACATGGTGTAGACAGCAAAGTCCACAATTCTACATGTGTCCTCTGCGCTGCAGCTGCCAGAGCTGGTCGCAGCCCTTCTATCCAGTGCTTGGGAGTCCGTCAGACGCAGCACCTCGCAGAAGTGTGCCAGATGGAGCTCTCGGCTCCACGAAGAATACACAAGTCTATTTTTGACTGAAGCCACGTCAAACTGCACAGAGCAGATTGAACTGGGCAGGAAGTCAGACACAGAACGGCACAGAGAATCCGGTCAATTTTCAAAATAAAACACCCTGTGCATACTTCCAATCATACATCAACAAAAAACACAGTTGTTGTTGTCTTGCTGGCTTTAGCCATCGCATTGGTTGGTTATATCGCCACATAGCGCAGCAAAATGGGATTGATGCGGAGGAGGTTGGAGGACAAGTAAGTAATCCTGATAAGGGTTATTTTAATTTTATTTCCTTTACACTGCTTGATGTTGTTTGAATGTTCATTTGTATTGTATGTCTTGGTGAGCCAAAGACAAATTTCCATCTCGGTGGACAATAAACACTAATCGGTGTCTATTTTTCCTGAATCTAATTAGGAAACCGTAACTAATACTCCCCTACAGTGGATCTATACGTAATGGGAGGAGCCTCCAGCTCTGGTTTCTCATTTGTGTTTGCCATTCAGAGGCAGCGACACTACATCAGCTTGATTAACCTGGACAACCAGGCAGAGCCAACTATCACGCTATAGCTGGTAACAACTGCGCACTGCCAGAACTTTCGCGGTAAAACTCGCGCTCTAGAATTACTGTTCTGTGCATGCGATTAGTAGAATTCTGACAGAAATTGTTTGGGTCACAGGGTGTATCAAACCCGGGAAGTCGGATACCGAACTGACAAATACATGTACCATCACACCCCTAGCAAATACACATGCGTATACTAGAATGGCCTACTTCTCAAAGTGGATCTAGGTTAAGAAAACTGAGGAGTCACTGGATTGTCATTAAGGCAATTAAATCAACATGTTTCATCACTATTCATGCCTAGAGAATGTGGACAGATAAGCAAATATGTATTTCCATACACTGAAGCAACGGGCAGAAGCCATATTTTTTCTTTACTGAAAAGGGGTTCAGTTTTCCCTGTTCATGCTAAACCAACAAGTGCTCAGTTATTTGATCCAGTGTAACTAGACAGAGCCTGCCTCTGTACCACGCGACAAAGTGCTGCAGGAAGGATAAGTGGAAACATGTTGATGATATATCTTGAGAGGCCATCGAGGCTAACCCCAGGTCTCGGGCCCATAGACACACAGACTGAGAAAGATGCAAAACGCTGGGAAACTCCCAAAATGTTTTGTGCCTACACGCATCACCAGACAAGTCTAGACCAGACAAATGATACATTACACACAAAGGGGACAGAGGGACAGACAAATAGTAATATTAGGTGAGTAAACAGAGAGGCACAATTAGAGATAACTGCTCTTATGTGCTGCACACTTAATCCTATCTCACAATAAAGGTAAAAGAGTGTATTTCATGTTGTTTTGGCCTATTTGTTGGTTTGCAATGAAGTATCACACGCAACAAAATACTGCAAAAGGCTTTGTAGTTCAGTTTCTCCACATGTGAGAAGTGCTGTCTGTTTAATGACACATACAATTTCACTTTAAATGTCTTATATGTATTAAAATAGAATAGGGCTGCTAATAACTGAGGGATAATGTAGCTTAAAGGTTCAAAAGATTGTTCTGAGATGTTTTGGTCGTGCATTAATTACGTCCCAAATTTTAGCATGGTTGAACTGGAACTCTCCGTTTATCCAAATCAATTTTGGATATGAGGTAAACATGATCTGTTTTTACTAGGCATACATATGTGGGCGTGTACAGTAAGTGTCAACAAATCATGGGAGTTACAGTTACAGACCAGCGCATCACAACCACAAAATGACCCTACCGCCATTACAAAAACAAGCTGAATACACAATCATCATGACAGACCCTGACTTTAAATTTTTTTTATATCAAACACAAAAATTATTGAAACGGATTTATATATATTTATATTTTTTTGGGATATTACATGCAAATATTCATCAAGTTAGGCCAAGTCAAAATTACACTGTTGTCGTCATTTACTGAACCAGGGAAGGAAAAAAAATAACCTTATTATGCAACAGTACATCTTCTACGTAAGGGATTTCAGTAGTATTGCTCTACACCTTCCCTCCCTCCTTCCTGCCACTGTCATTTCCTCTTCTCTGGTCATTTTTCCTAGCAACTTGGGAGTTGGCATACTCTGTTGCATTCCTGTCACTGTTCTTAAACACCATTTAAGAACAAAATGTTTCACTCACCAGTATCTTCTAAGACATCTAAGACATCTGCCTACAGTATGTCATGGTATTTTGCACAAGTCCAGGTCTCCTCCAATCACCCATCCATTTACAAACAGAAAAGTTGTTGTTTTCATTAATGCTTTCCAGCAGTAGATACTGGTGGGTGAAACATTTTGTTCTTATATGGTTTTTCCATCTCCTTTATAAATAGTGAAACACCATCTAGCCTAAATATCAGGGGAATTGAATAAAACAACCACTTTTATCACCAATCAAAACTTATAAAGTTCTATTCCCACTGCAGTTTATCAGGGACAATAAAACCTACTCCAGTCAGTATAACAGAGTACAAACAAACAATAATGCTGTACAGTGTATGCTACATTCAGTTGCCAGTTTTAGTTTACTTTCATTGGGTGGACAAAATATTAGTAACACCTCTCTGTATAATACAATACAATTCAACGGCATCTACAGCTTCCAAAACAAACTACAAAATTTTAATCAACACCACTGTAAAACATTTGCATCAAATGGGGGCTGTCTTTATTGAAGGGCTATTGTATTTGTCTGAATTCATTTTAACTGTGTGTACCTAATTAACTAGTAACTGAGTCGTACACATACATGGACTGTATACTCACTACCCTGCTAGAGTAGGCCAGCCCAAGTCCTCGCAGTCACCCACCACACTGATTTTGGTTTACATAAATTCAGTTCTCATGGCTCAAGGTAAAATCAACATTGCATGTTCTATACTATTTAAAACTTTAAATACAGTCTCTATGGGTTCACCACAATTAAGTCATATATGATAGGCCGCCTTTTAACTACCAACTGGAATCAATTAAATCTTTTGGTTAGACAGCAATAAATGTGTCAGAGTGGTCAAGTGATGATTAAGGTTGAGGGGACGATCAGCGGCTCCACCTCTGCCCAAAACAAACCCATTAGACCGGCAGATGACTTTCCACAGCCCTAACAGAATTAGACTCATGAAGCTCGTGCGACACTTAACATGAGTGACCATTTAAAAACAAGCCTTACAGTATGCGTATGAAAGCACGCTGAGGTGGGAAACTGCTCTGGTGGCCAATTAGCCACGGTCTGGATGCCATTTAGCCTACATTTGCACTTGACAATGAACCCTTATGCCCTAGCAACAATGCAACAGGGAACCTCAATAAATTTGTGGCAGACTTTGCTCATATGCCATGGCTCATGGAACTGTTCTGCTATAAAAGATTTATTTGTGGGAAATGTGGCCTCTCATCATCCAGCTAGAGAATTTAAGTCTCTTTTATCCTTGATGCATTGTGGTTTACATGTTGAAAGGACTTTTCTTAATAATCACTAAGGTTTGAGGATTTCTTCATTGTTGTTGCTGTAGTATTTCATGCAGCAGGCAGCACTTTCATGCAGGCATGTTTGTTACACAAAACAGTACAGAATAATATTAAACTGGAGGGGATTTATTACTGGGATACTTAAAACTACTTTTTCCATTACTGAAATCAGTACATTCAAAGGTGACATTATATTTAGAAACAACTGTTTCCACTTCTGACTACTTCTGACACTTCCACAGATGACTAAAGCTGATGATACACGGAGCAACTTTTAGAGCAATGGTGCTGGGCAATGTTACCGTCAATGGCAATGAGTAAAGATTACTACCGTAATCCCCTTCCCCCATCACTCCGCCACCCTCCCCGCACCACCGCTATTCGTTCAAAACATAGTCGGACTTGCCACCAGCAAGACTGCCCAGCAACATTGCTCAAAAAGTTCAGTATCATCAGCTTTAGAGGTGTTGGTAACCTCTGTCGAGAAATCCAAATTCACGTAACGCTTATCTGGGGAGATTACAGACAGAGAGTGGTCTAAAATAGGGGACACAGTCACCGCCGCAAATCCGGCATCCAGTGGAGCGTTGATTCCGTCAAAAAGAAAATAAGTCCATTAACAAGTGATACGAAGAGAAAGGCAACTGTTGTGTCCAAAGAGCAGATGAAAACCGGTGGTGTCTCCTACTGGGCTTGCTCACTAACCCCGGCTGAAACCCGTAGGCTACTCTTCTCGGGAAAGTTAATAATGAAGGTAAAAAAATTAATAATAATAATAATAATAAAGGCTGCGGGCTAACATCATCCTGTTTTTCATGTATTTCTTGAATTTAACAATCTCCTTCTATCAAAAACTTGCATTAGGATCCTTTTGTTACATCAAGCTTTTACATTATGTCATGAGACATTATCTAGCGTTACATCGCCTACAGCCTTTCTACTAACGAGTGTGTTGTCATCAAACACATCTGTAGAATCAATTAAGTTCCGCCTGTTGACATTTTGTTGATTTTGTAAAAGCAATAAAAGAGCGACCATGTGGATTAAACGAGTTAGCAAACACTACCTGGTGGAAAAGTAAAAGTAGGGCAGCTTAACAGCTATCCGAAAGTTAGGAGAGTTTATTTAAGATTTTACGAAGTTAGGATGCTTCTGTAAAACACTTTTCTTATCTAAAGTTAGGAAAGGAACATTGACTTAGGAACTGTTAATCTGTAATGGCCTTTTTCCCAAATCTGTTCCTAACCCTTAGAGAGAGGGAGCGAGTGAGAGGAGGTGCTGAGCAAATATGCGCTGCGTGCAGCTCTGCAATCAAATAGTTTTCCCATCTAAAAAAACAGAAATCAATGTGTGTGGCAGTCAGCGCTGATAATGTGGTGGGCCGCCACAAAAAAATGAATGTATGGGAAACACTGTACTGGATATCACTCACCATATCTATATCACCGTCCGATGAAAGCGTCTATACGGCCCCTGGACACTGGGCTCAGGGAGGTTGTAGTGCATGGATATTTTATGTTTATTAAAGTGACTAAAGTGAATGTCAACTCAAGTCAATTTTATTTATATTTATTTATATAGCTGCATATCACAATTTGTCTTGGGGGGGGGGGCTTTACAATCAACTTTTTGAAGAATAAGACTATTTTCGTGCCAAGTTGACTGCGGATATATCATGTGCATGTTTTAGTCCTGTCCTTCGCATTTCTATTGCACCAGCTGTACATTTCTCTGTCTAAACAGAAACATGGATAACTAACCTACTCAAGGCCTGGTGACAGCAGGGAAAAACACAAGGCTAAACAGAGAAGTTAATGATACCCTTGGCCAGCTGTAAACAAGAGCAGTGTGTTGCTGAGACATCAAGAATTCAACCAGCCACTGACAGAGGACCTAAAATTAATGTTTAACCCCACTGGATAACAAAGGCTAGAAACATATTGCTTGAAGGTAACACTTCTCATGGATTTCATCTGTTAAGGAGCAATGTAATTAGCAATAGCACCCAATAATATTTTCATCATTAATCAGCAGAATCTTAGTTCAGAGTATTCAGTATATAGTTCAGATATTTATTTTTCACTAAATGTTGTAAAAGTCACCAAAACATTCCGCAGACACATGGTTCATTTGTTTTAAGATGATTTTTTCCTAATCCTGATGGAAATTTCCCAGGGAAAATTGGGGGGAGGGGGGTTAAGAAACTGCTGGGAATTCAGCATTTTAAAGAGTTAGAGGGGGCAGTACTTACTGAAAAAGCACAGGAAAAGGAGTGAGTAGGAGAGGAGGATCTCGGGCAGAGACACAGACGAAGGAGGATTATGAAAGCTTGAACAGCAAAACACAGCAAGGATATAAGTGAGAAAAATAAACAAGCGATGGGCTGCCAAGAACTGGCTCAGCAGAGGTACTTCCCCTTATGTGCACAGCTGGATTTGTGAGACGGTGAGCAATACTCCCTTCTCTTCTCCCAGACTCTGACACAAGCAGGGGAATTTAGCGTCTCCATGCTAGGCGGCTTCAAAAATAGCACTCTGGATAACTGCACGGTATTGCCTTAACAGCAACAAGGAAGTGCAGATTGCCATCAGTCCTTAACAATCTCCATAGTCAAGACTGTATTGAGTCAATTACAGCCAAAACACATCCACTGCTAGGAGCATTCAGTCAGCACTGTGCAAGATCATTTATTTGATTAATTTAGAACTAATCAAATATTATATTTTTGTTTTAATAAACCTAAAATGTGATGAAAGGTCCACGGTTGTCTCCTCATGAATTCAGTATGGTTTGAACCATACTGCTGTGGATAATTTACATTCAATGCCAACTTTCATTACCAACACAGGAAGTAGGGTGCCATATATGTAAAAGTAACCGTATGCAGGTCTGGGTGGTGGATTTGGCAATACCACATTAGCATTTGCCTTTTAATTACACTTAACTACAGTCCTTTCCTTAACTTAACAAAGTGTTTTATTTCTCCAACCATAACCATATTTACACCATATTTTACTGTGATGTTTCCCTGACCATACCCATGATATTGCAGAAAGCGTAAATATTAAAAACACTGGCACTGAACAGACAATTTCTGGTAATAGATTTGAAAGGTCATAGGGTCAATAAACACCGACCCAAGCAGCGCTGGCCAGTGGCTGAAGGCTACTGCTTGGGCTGCAATTTCAGATGGAGAAATGTAACTATACAATAACAAATCATAATTATATAGACATCAAACAGAAAACCTTTGTTGAGCTACATATCAGTCTTCTATTTCAGTTTCGAGGTTTGTTACAAGCGTGACAAATGAATACAGCTTTACAATATTTGTCTGTGCTGGTATAAAACTTTACAGCATGGGTCTCTTTCTTTTAATCTTTCAAGCAGACATACAACTGACTTTTTTCAGCTACAGATTTCCATGTCTGGAGGACAGAAATGTACATTTTAAAGCCTTAAACACATAACATTAAATGATTTTGGATAGTTCCCTAGTATCACTGGTTAGCTCAGTTGGTAGAGCACAGGGCTTTTTTTTTTTTTTTTTTATTTTCCTCTCCTTCTCTTCAACAAAGTTCTTATGAAGAAACCGTTCCACATGCTCCCAATAAAGCATGTGCAGGAGTTTGTCTGTCCTGGCACCTAAATAAAGTCACCAGTCGACCCCTGCATTAACTATTGTTTTTTTTATCTCGAGATCACGAGAAAACAGAAATCTCAAGAAAATTATCCCGTTATCACGAGGAAATGGAGTAAAACATTTTTTTGAATGGATGGCTGCTTAGGGCTTCCGTAGTAAAGTATCCGGAAAATTACCAGAAAATACCAGTATACCTTTCTACCTCTGAAAATAATTTGCAGGATCAGACCATTAAAATAACTATTTAGGACTAAAAATCTGGTGTGGTTAAAAGATACAGATTATCTGGAACTTATGGTCATGTTGTAACAACTGTTTGTGGTGCAGCAGCCTATACTGATGTACAAATATTAAAACCACACCCCATCTGAAACTAGACAGTGCTGACGCAATCAATCCTTGAAAACCTTTTCCCATTTTAGACATTAGACAACAATTACTTTACAAAGTCTAGATACTTTTATCTTATCATTTTCTGGTTAATGTTAAAATATACTTTAACACTTGAAACAAGTTCTTTGGAAACAAACTTTAAGAGAAAGTTAAATTCCCATTACCGTAAAACATAATGTTGTTAAAGTCATCCGAGTGCTGGGTATGGTACTGTCTTTACTACAGAGTAGGATAAAATACATGTTCTGCACAAACTAGCGTAGCCCCTTTATCCTGTTTAGGCTAGCTTGCTAGTGAATCACGGCTTCATAGAGATGATCAGATACGTAGATAACCAGTAAGTCAAAACATAATGGCATATTGAAATACAACTGCCAATTATTGCAACATTCCCACACGCCCATGGCAGCTGCTGAGTGTTCGTTTGCTTTTACAAACGGTGTATGTGGCACTGCTTCAACTGCATCTGGCTACTGGGATCAGCGAAGTTGTGATCGGCAATTTGATGCATCTGTCTGACATTTAGGACCACAGGAGAACTGCGCAATGTGGCAAATGAATGAGAAGATCTGGCTTTAACAAGTGGGACACAACAAAAACAAATCATGTGGTAAATGTGTTTTCTTGTGTAGCAGGCTAATAAAATTAAGCACATATTCACTCTAAAATAAAGCCACATTTTGAAATAAGCATTTTAAAGTCTTGCAGAAAAACTTGCAACTAATGACTTTCACATGGGTGTAGATACTCACCCGTAGTTCTGAGGGTTCAGGGAGAAACTCTGCATCTTCTCCAAAAATAAAATCTGGTGGCAGTTCTGGATACTGAGCATTGAATATGATATCCCCTGGAAGAAGAGAAGGAAAATTCAGCACACTATTGTGGACAACATAAATTCCAAAAGTCGACTCATTTGCATCTAATTGCGTGCTGTAAAATGAACACAACATAGCAAGGGATCAACCTAACTTTCCTCTCATAAAAACCCTCAAAATTCTCATTTTGTGAATAACTCAACCCCGAAAAAATACAAGAAAATTATTTTCTTTCAACAAGTCAAACAATTTGCAATTTTTTTTAATGTTAGTGTGGCAATCTGCCTTATTCTGTCAATTTCAAGATATGGAGAGTCATTTTTGAACATTGTGGAAACAAGTACTGCAGTGGGAACAATTTGACATCATCCTAACCCAGTCAGTCCTGAATCTGAATGTGACATGCAACGGCTTGTTAAGACAGATGTTTTTTTCCAGCAACCGCCTTAACAAGCGCATGATATGCAGCTGTTGAGCTCCAGGGTCTTTTAATTTAAGTACCTACAGTAATGAGCAAACTTGACCTTTACCAGTGAAGCCACTCAAAATCCTGCCAATCAGGTCTGTCTTGTAAAGATAGGTGCTTTTGTTTTTTTTATTTTAGCACAAATAAAGCAACAAATAAAGTTTATTTAATCAAAATCTGACAGGAGTGAAACAAATAAGTGCTAAAATACTATAATTAAAACAAAATCATAATGCACTTAGAAAAATAAAACTACAGACTGGAAATGGCCCTCTCTGAGGGGAGGAAAAACATCAAAACAGGATCACATAACACATTGCTTGGGCTGGTTCACAATGTTCTGATATTATGTTACACAATTCTATTTGTGTGCTGCAAGACTGTTCTGTTCTGCTTTTTTGTTGTTCCAGCGACAGCAAGAAGAGGCACACTAACACATATGGAAGTATTTTTCCAGTGGAGGAGAGTCAAACCAGGAGACGAGAGGCGGTGCTGTAAATCTGTTACAAACCACTGGTAGTCTGTCAGAGATATACTGGCATGATGCCAGGGGGAAATGGAGGTCTTGGAAGTGAAGCCGTTACAGGTTATAACATAGACGTTTATGTATGGCTTTGTTCATACAAAGAAGCACAGTCTTACTTCTGTTTCAGGGGACCACAAATTGTTGTTTCGCAGTACCAGCCAAGATCGTGAAGTGGAAGGGGGCTGGGCTTGCTTTAATAATGCTTTGTTCTATGCAGAGTGTGCCATGTTTTTGCACGCTATCAGTAGGCGGGTCCACAGACTGGCAGACACCAACCTGCGGCCCTACATCCTTTATTAGACACACCTTTTCTTCAGGCCAAAGCACAGGAAGGTATAGCAAGTAGTACAACAGCCGCTGAGATGTGGTGTGCCATGCCAGGGAGCGAGCGGCCTGTTTATTTATTTACTTACTTTCGGTGGTGGGGGGGTTGTCTCCATAAATTAAAACTTCTTCCTAAACTATGACAGATCTACTGTGCATGGTACATGGCTCTGTCAGAATGCAAAATCCCCAATGCCACATACTTTTTATGATATCCCAGGTAACACCATTTACAGCATTCAACATTCACTTATGGCAAATTAAGGCCAAAGACGTGTTGGACACAGCCAATTTTACATGTTGCCAAGCGGCACAACTGAGTTGCATACTATTAAACCTTACACCTACACATTCCTTGAGTCTAGCCACATCCTGACGGTCACAACCGTTTCTGCCTGGGCAGATTTTTTGCTATTTTTCTCTAAATAAGCAAATCCCACTTCCCCAAACTTGACTTTTTTTCCCCCAAGCAGGCCACATTTGCACGAACTTTATAGACAGCTGAATGAAATGTTGATTAATTTAGCAAATCATAACTGCAGTTTAGAGGGATATTTTTTATTTATACTTAGACCACATTAACAGGCTACTTATGGAAATCCTTTGAAATGAGTAGGCATCTGTTCAAAGAACTTCTCAGTAACTCGTCAGCCACAAAAACCTGCTTTACCAATCTAACAGACAGATCTGGTTTGTGTCACCTACTATATCTTTGAAGTGGGTAAAAATATGGGCTGCCAGACCCTGTCTGGAGATTTTCATAAATGAACATATGTGAAATGATGGGTGCACTTACCTAGATAATTGCGTACAAGCTTTGATGTAAAACATTATTTTGTGCTCATCCGCTGAATCAGTTCCACACATTTAATACACAAAGGTTCCTTTAAGTTTCGAGATTTTGTACACAGTCAATTCCAGTCACCTGACAAACACACTTTCTTTGTAATGCCCTCAACTTATAACTTGATTCAAACCAATACCCACGTAAAACTGAGAGATGATAACTGATAGTATCTTGCCGGGAGCTGTGTGTCAACACAGGCCTGACATACATGGGTCTCGTGAGTCACCGTAATTCCTGTAACACTAAGTTTAAATCATTCTAAAGCATTGATTATAATCACTTAACAACATTTAGTGATGTTGCCCATTGGGCACTTTAGGAAGCTAGCTCATTAAAACAGTGTATGATGTGGTGACTTGATTTAGAAGTGAGAGACATTTCCAGTAAAGGTTCAGCGGCACAACCTACAATATGTTTACTGGTATCACTTTGGTGATTAAGCATCACCATAATCAGAAAAATATTCATTTGGTTTTTGTACTTAAGTATTCCTGTGGGTGATTTTGGTTTTACTGCATGCATTGTAAATTACAAAAAATTCCTATGGTACCGTTTGGTTAAACAACCCTGTATTCTGACAAGTTCTTGTCAGAATATTCCCACTGCCTTCATTCTAAAACGACTTCTGTGTCCAGAATATGTGTTTTGAATTGTATGACTTCACATATCCACTGACCTGAAACCACCTCTTATCTTCAAAACTGGCCTACTGTGAGATCTCTCAAAACTAATCAAGGTTGGACTGAGAAATCAAACTAATTCAGCGCTGACGTTTCTTTTTAAAAGTGCAGGCTTATTGCTCTAGACAATGAATCAATTAACGTGAGCACAGTGGGAACTCTGCAAATTGAAATGCTGTCAGCACTTATATTGGTGAGTACAAAGAACAAACAAATGGATGAAAGAAAAAATGGACGAAATTGTTCACTCTGCACGATTACACTTTTAACTGTTCCTTAATTTGTGTCAGCCTTAGCTGACCGCTACTTATATATCTACTTCTGCTGCTACTTTGTGACTTCATAAGGAAAAGCACTGCTTGCTAATAGTTTCTCTCTTGAAATTATTTACTCCAAAGCCAACAATACAACAACGCTATTTATTCAACCAACCTCAGAGATTAAACTAATCTGATTAATTAGAAAATGGCAAAGTGACTCCTTTACTCACATTTCAGGGTTTCTCCAGCATAGGGGATGTGAAGTTTGAAGCGATCACAGCAGGGACCAGGGGTCAGAGATGTACATCTGAACATGGGGGTTAATGAAAATAGCATAATACATAATCAGTCTAATAGTATGAGAACACGTTACAGTAAAGATCTGAAAGGTTAATGACTTTTTAAAACCACCTTATATTTCTGACTGCGATTTTGCAAACTTAACCTTGTGTTCTTTACAGCACGCTGGGCCAACAGATGATGCCATCATCCATCGGCGATGGCTGACAGACATCACAACGTTGAGAAGGCATCATAATTGTATAACCCACGGATCTAACCACATAATCAGACTGGCAGATTTCAGTTTTGATTGATGTGACTTTGTCTTATCCAATAAGACATAAAATTGACCACGTTAGTCTTGTACAAACACTAACAGGGTAGACGTAATCCTGCCAAGCTGATAGAACTCAAACTTCATGATTAAGGCCTTGAAGCTGAGACCACTCATTGCACCCAAGTGATATCCAGCTGCTTGTCTGATTAAATGTCAATTGGCTGTTGAGTCCCTCCTCCAATGCTGCAATCACCTTAAATGAGAATAATGCGGAGCTATTTCATCGCAAAATGTATCAACCCAAACTTGTTAATACTTTTCCAAATCTAAGACGAACTATCGTAGGTCTTAGGTAATACCATTTTTTCCCCATCTCACTTAACCTGCATGCACCTGGTGAGGATTACATTAGATATAGTTAGTAAGAATAAATAAATAAAGATGTACTGCTGAGGGATTTGGAAGTTACAGTGTGACATGTCAGAAATCTGAAGAATCCTGCTCTGTACAAAAAACAATAATAGTAACTGCTGAATAGTATTTTCTTATTCTACCCTCAAGACATGATGTGTAATGTGGCCTGATTCACATTACATATTTGTCCATTCATTTGTATATCTCTATCACATGTTGATTTTAGTTAAAATGACAATTTAAGATCTCTGGTATCTGGTATGTTAAGTTAACCCTGCCATTAAAGCCACCATGGTGGTGAATTTTCCACCTTTAGCAGAGCTGTGGCAGTATCAAAAAATATATGAACAACATATAGATATATTTTTCACTGTCAAATTTCCCGACAAACAATATATAGTGACGTCAAAATAATTTGACAGATGCTACTATCACATAAAAGTGACACAACGGTAAAACTATGACAAGTAAATACCAGATATTGATACTTAGAAAATAGTAATATAGTTTATCTTTAACCTTACTTTAACCACCTTGGTCTTATTCTGAGTCATTATGAATGTTTAGATGTGTGTAAGACTGAACTCATGCGGGAATAAGATATCAATCTCATATTATTTGAATGCAGCATCACTGCAGTGCAAGGGAGACTGAATGGAGCCTGTGCTTCACATTTGACACTTATGGTCCAAAACTACTCCTCACCCAGTTTTGAGGTCTGTGACACGGAGACAGTTTGTGGAGTCGAGTCCTACACGGCCGTTCCGCACCACACTGCACAGCAAGGGCCGCAACTCCGGTGAGATCCGGTGCAGTGCAACCTCAGGGGACATGTTGTTCATTGTATCCACTCTGAAGAGTCTGCGGAGATACAGCAGCACTTTACGGTAATGCTTTGACCTAATTTATTAAAACAATATTATGTAAATAAGAACAAAAAACAAAAGGAAATGCATGTATTTGCATTGTTGATTCAAAGGACGTGGGCCACATCACGTAGGTGACACGGTCATTTTTAGCTGTCATTTCCTGGTGTCAGGGACAGTTTTGAATGCGCGTCAGAATCAGTTTGCTCTTCCACGATGCACTTCCTGCCGCAACTTATTCGGAGAAAATATGTTTTAGCGATACGTTTATCCAGCTCAGGATTCCTTGAAGTTGCACAATAATAGAACCATGTTAAAGACCAAGAGGTGTCACGGGAATACAAATGTAGCAGTGACACTGGCAACCCCCTCTCCCTCACAACTGCCGTGTAGACTGGCCACAGTGCGTGGGAAGCACAATGTAGAACAAAGTTGACGTCGTACCCCTCGATTAGTGTTAACTGTTAATTCAGTGGTTCAGAGGGAGGTGAGTCTGCTCGCCAGATTGTCTGTCAGGGTGTACAGTAAATACTCGTTAGCTTGGTGTCGTTAGCCAATGTTAGCTTAACACAGGACAGAGTCAAATTGCCGCAAGCTGAACGATTAGCCTACTCGAAAAAGACCCTGTTCATTATTGTTCATTTTAAATACGACATGCGGTGTGAGTGAGAGTACCTGAAAGAGCAGGAAGTCCGATAATTTAAGCGTTAACGCCAATGTTTACTTCATGATCTTAAAATTTCCGGGACATGTTGTTTGGGTCCTTTTCTGATAGCCCCGCGCCTAGGCGTCTGTAAAAATGCCTGTTGAAACAATGAGCGTTTTACGAGTTTTCAAAGCCAGAGCCAAATCTCTCGCTGGTATGTTACTCGTGAAGTATGTTTCGTTAAACAGAATTGTACCTAAACAATTTTAAGTAACACTATATGCGTGTTAATTTATTCAGGGACAACAATAAGCCTGGCATTATATTTAACGTTGGGCAGCTGTCACTCGACGCTCCGTCACTTTTCTGTTGTGGGTGTTGATATTTCCACTCTGCGAGAACACGTTTGAATGCGAGGTAATTATTGTGTCACATTTCTCAGCACACTTTATCTGACTTAAGCGTTCGTCAGAAATAAAGCAGGGTCATATTTTCTTTTTGTTGAGTTTTTGCCGATTTATTCCACAATGCTCCTATATTTACAGAGTTGGAAAGAATGTTTAGCTGCACAAGGGACAAGGTACAAGGTTGTTTATTGGTCATTAACGTTATACAAGGCTGCATAAGAAATGAAAATCTTAGTTAATAATTAAGTGTAGGCCTATGTTAAAATATGGTAACATATAAAACCCCGAACATTCCACAGTGCATTTTTTGAATTTGCATCTGTGGTGAATGTAAACAGCAGCAACCAGATGATAATATGAAAGTTTGATCTTCACAATAAACAGTCTGACTGGCAGAGTCCCCTCATCCGACCCGAGTCTTGCGCTGACAGCTCGGAACATGGACCACCTGCCGAGTGCATGGTCCGGGATGTTGATAGGACAGGTCTCTGTAACGATGTGGGCACAACAGTCTCTGAATTCCGTTGCTTGGTCGGCATGACAAACTGGTATCTTGACATTGCGACAGCTATAGATACTCTACTTATTTGCACAATAAGGATTTATATTCAAATTATCCATACTGTATTATCTATACTTAAGCAAGTGCACCCAGGCCTACATGAGTGAGTGTACTAGCCTAAGTACTTTAATAACTTAAGTATGTGTGTAATTATGCTTATATACATATACAAATATATAACCATGTAACAGTTATACATAACAGTCTATATAACACAAGTAACCTATAAATACTGTATTAGGTTTGTTAATTTAACCAAAATAAATGTTATTGCACTCACATCACATGGAATTTTAAGTAATGGACTCTCCGATTTCTTAGAAATGAGAAATATGTATCCAAACGTATCGCAGACTTGAGGGGTGGACGGCTGTTTCGCATTTATTTTCCTGCATTTATTGTAACCCATCAATACACCTCACAGACCGAAAAAACATTAGGTGTCATGTGAAATGACACCTGGAATGCAACAAATCTAAATGGAAAATAAAAACAAAAGATGAGTACAAAAGCATAGAAATTCTCTCTGTACTCTCAGCAAGACCAGTGGTGTTTACTATGTGAGAGCAGTAGGAATATTCCACCATCATGGGTATAAAGAATAACTAAGAATAATTCAAAACCATTACTAGTGTAAATCAGTTAATTACATGAAGGGTTGCCTTATTAGTTCAACATTCAGCTACAGTTGTCGAATATAAAAAAAGAGCCATTTACAAGCTATGTGTGTGTGTGTGTGTGCGTGTACGTGTTTTGGGGGTGGGAGTAAAACAGAATATTGTGGTGATTATAGTCATTATCAAAACATGAACTGAAAAGCATTTTTTAAACATAAATGGTCATATCATTGTAATAACAATCATTATCCTGTTAAGTCTTGACTGCCACACCACACATAGGCAAAATATGTAATCTTACAAGTTTTTTTTAAATGGTCCAACAACTTTTTCCTTTGAGATTTCGCTCATAGCTCAGTCTATGTTGTTAAAACCCACTGTGTGCAACTTTGATATGCATTTAGACTAAACTGTTTCAACATATGACTGCTGTCTTTAGAAAGCATGCTTTGTTCAAGTCCCAAAAATATGTCAACTCACAAATCATCTCTTAATTCATTATTTATGCACATATATGGTTTTGCCTGAGGCTGAGTGGAACCTTTTTATAAAGCTAAAGTTTATGGGTAATGGTTGAACACCTTTTACATTAAGCTGTGTCTACAACACTACACTTATTCAGGTAGGTCGGCTACTGTAGGATAATTCAGCCTCAATTTCAACAAGAGAGGGAGAATTTTAAGTGTTCCATGCTGGTTCAATGCAGATCTCATAATATTGTCCTGCAGTGGAGCTGTGGAGGGTTCTAGGCTACCTTTTCATGCCTGTCTAGGGAAGACAATATACTCCAAGCTGTGGGAGAGAGAATTGAGCCATCCTGCAGCCAGCGGCCAGGCTTTCCAAGTCTTCCACTGCCTAGGCAGAGATTTGAAGAGATTAACACACTAGCATTAGCTCTGATACAAGCCGAGGATTGAATTAATTATAGACTTTGCTGGGTTGCGGTGCATTCACGTGGTGTAGCATTGAACCCCCCACCCCCAATAATATTGGAACCTATCCAACTCAGCCAGTGATGAATGCTCTATTTTTACAGTCTTCCTTGTTTCAGTCAAGCTCATGCTAATGCGGGAGATAAATAATATCAAGTGATTTTTGTTGGAGGCTGATGGGAAAGTAGTTTACATATTTTGCCTGATATGCCCCCAAGAAGGTCTGCTATGCTTTAGATTTTGTCCTTGTTTATGAATAGTATATACCAGAACGGCTGGACGAATGTTGAGAAATTGAAGAATCTCCTTAATAACCAACTTTTAATTCAGTTGAAGAGTCTTCAAGATATTTCATGTCCAGAAATGAGTGTTACTATAAAAATAACACAAATGTATGTCTCAATCAGATCATGACTGAAGAGGCTTTTGATGTGATGGTGGTTGGCTCCTGTATGACTGACTTGGTAAGGTAAGTTAATTTTGCCCTTACTTCACTCACTCGTCTTCTGAGTGAAGTGCTTTGCTTTTTCACTCTGATTTTTCGGGATTAATCCGGAATTCCGGATTTTCCGACCTGAAAATCTGACCCATGTGAATCATGCAGATCTGTAATAAAACAAAACGGGAGCAGGCCGAGTGATTCCCACTGCAACACATCCACCAAATAAGTTATTGTTGTGGGTCCTGCTTTACCATCCATGTTATAATAGAGCCGCGGTGCAGTATATTTTCCTGCTTTTTTGCCCAATCACATGCCTGAATGACTCAAGTTGTATCAGTAATCTCTGTGCTTCCTGAAATTACCATAAAGCAACCTTTTATTTTTTGAGAAGGCTGAGAACAAGATCTCTTAGCTAAATCTGGGTTCAGGAAACTCCTCGGCTTCCTCAGGTGGGCCCAACAGGAAGCAGCACATTGGGCACATTTTCATAACCATATTAGGACATTATTTTAAAAATGTAAAGCTGTTTCTCAACCTTCGTGTCTTCGTGGGTTTTGGAAAGTAAATATATAAATGTTTAATATTTTAGAAATGCATTAAATATGATTGAAATGTATAATCATCAGTGTATAGAATAATCTCTATATAATATAATAAAAAACTTATTTTATAGCATTGAGATCAGTATTTAAAAATAATTATAGGACTGTTCATCTATCCAGTCATTCCCACCCAGGGAGATAAATATGAAAAGCCACAAGATGATTTAAGGGATAAAAAAGAAAAAGACTAAACTACATTCTTTTTACTTATTCTGACTCTATAACTCCAATGTATGGCTTTTTCTGGTGATATCTTCACCTCTTTGGGCCTCTAAAAGTTTTTCAATTGGAACAGTCCAAGAATAGGGCTGCAACTGCATAGTTAGTCATAGTCATATTTTCACAGTTAATTGCTTAGTTGTTTGGTCCATAAAATGTCCCAAAGTCCTCAAATTTCTTGTTTTGTCCACAACCAAAAGATATTCAGTTTACTCATATCAGAGTGAAGAAACCCAAAAATATCCACATTTAAGAAGCTGGTATCTACGGAAGCCCTAAGCAGCCATACATTAAATTTTTTTTTACTCCATTTTGACGTGATAACAGGATAATTTTCTCGTGATCTCGAGATAACAAATCATAGCTAAATACAGGGGTCGGCAGGTGTGTTTCTGTAGGATAATTTCAGTAAAATTTGGCAGAGCTCAGGACTCAGAACTCAAGGATTGCATGTTCAACTCCTACTCTCAATGATTCATTTTTTTCTTCTTTTGTGTGTTTTTTATTATCCTCTTCAACAAATTGTTATGAAGAAATTCTGGGGAATCCAATCACACATTTCCCAATGACTATTTCAAAGGTTCCGAAATAGCCGTCAGGAAATGTGTAATGTTAAATGGATTCTCCTGAACGAGAAGCGTAGGAATTTCCTCTGCCTGGGAATAATGGGGAAATGAAAAGTCCATAAGTTGATGGATGTGGACCAATTGCCGGGACACACACACTCCAGCACATGCTTTATTGTGAGCATGTGAAACAGTCTTCATAAGAACTTTGTTGAAGAGGATTATAAAAAAAGATCCAAAAGTCTTAAGTGGGGATTGAACACACAACCGTTTCACTGAGCTAACCAGTGAAGCTGAAAACCCCTTTGAAATTATCATGACGAAACGCACCCCGTGTTAAACTACCGTATTGTTATCTCAAGATCACAAGAAAATTATCCCATTATCGCGGGAAAACGGAGTAAGAAAAATATTTGAATAGATGGACACTTAGGGCTTCCGTAGGAATCAGATAATCTTGATTTTTTTATCTTAAAAAATCATTCAAACTGATTAATCAATGTTCAAAATAGTTGGCGATTGATTTAATAGTTAACTAATTGATTAATCGTTGCATCTATCTAAGAAGAAAAGTTAAAGTGGTCACTAATTATGTCCACGCTAAGACAATAGCCATATGACAAGAGAAGAGAACAGCGTGTTTATCTGCTCTTGAGTAAGCTGCAATCATTAGCATGCCCAGCTAACTAGCGTGCTACGTAACCGAGTGTTACTTACGTACACACGTCATTAACTACATTACTTTGCAGGGTTGCAGGTTACGTTAAAAAAAGCCTGGTTCATGACTAGCAGACAGTATACTATATAATATAAGCTGGGTTATTTATTATTTAAGTTTTTATTATATTTAGGGACGTTGTACTCTAGGATCCCCAGCCAACGTTACAGAGTTACATTTGCCAAAAACCTCTGTTAGTCCCCAACCTAAAAGCCTTTTCTTTAAATAACATTTTTGAAAAATGAAAAAGTAAGCTAAACAGCTAAATAGGGTTATGTTAGAATAAAAGGAGTCGGATCATACAGTTTTCCTTGTCATACTAATACTACTAGGATTGGGGCTACGCCGCAATACAAGAACAGGGCTGTTTCTTTATTTCAATGTCTTCTATGTTGATGAAGTCAGCCAGAGACAGTGATGTCAACCAACAAATGTTAGCTTAATTAGCTAGCTACAGCTGATCAGCTCTGCCCGTAAGAAAAAATGAACAGTAGAAATGAGAATCCTGCTTTTTCTATACCTCTGTCTGAAATCAATGAGCCATTGCTTCTGGAATTACTAAGATTTTTGAGTGGTATATCTGCTATCATTGCACAAGAATGGAAAGCTGACAGGCGTAGCAACAGTAACATAGGGGGTGTAGCTTTGGAAATGTTTAACTGTCTTAAAACATGTTTCCCTTTATTATTATTAACCACCACAACCACTGTTTTCCTTCAGGGATTTTATTTTGATGTGCAGGCTTGTGGAAAATATGGCATAAGGGATGATGGATGTTTTCCATCATGGCTTGAAATGGACTGCACAGTCCTGTCTGCACAAGAATTGAGGAAGTAAACTAAATTTAGATAATGCCATTGCCTTTTCAATACTTGTCCAAAATGTTGCGGGGAAACATCCCTGGTAAGAATGGTGGTCCAACAGCTTTTAGGCCATGAGGCAATGATTTGCCTCATGGCCTAAAGATACATATTTCACATTTTCTGCCTGAAGAACAGATCATTCTTTAAATTTTTTAACACATCAGCTGCTGTTCTAAGATATTACAATTGATTCACTAATCCAGCAGATAGTTATTACTACATTGACAGTTGATGAAGGTGTGACCATCCCATGGTAAATCAAAAATCAGGTTTCAGACTCAAAGTGTGTAGATGATCTGGTATAATTACTGCTTACTAAAATGTCAGTGTTGCATCATCCTCATACGTGGTGAGATTCGTTGAGCCAAGTAGGATGCATTCCCACAAATGTTTAGTCATCAACTCCAGCACAATGGGTTAGTTGAAAACAATTTGTCACCCTCATTTACCATAACCTTTGAGAGGAATGACACAATCTCAAAAGATAAAGTAAATGGAGTATACGTGAAGTTCATGGGCTTCAGCCAAATATGACTTCCTGTCAGTGTGAAGAAGCGTGATGTTTTTCTTACAGCTTGTATTATATTTTTATGTAATACCCAGGACTAATAACTGTCACCTGGCTGCCAGCAAATGGAGATCTGAATAAACAACCACAGTCTGTGCTAGTGGGAGAAAAGTTTCATGGCATTCTAGAGAGTACACATTCCAATTCAAGTTGTCACATTTTAGTTGTCACCCACAAGTCCCCACTTATAAAAAACATATGCTTTTTTTTTGGGCAAGTATTTATTTTGTTGCTCATTAGCAATTCAACCAGTTACTTTTTGCTTTGAAGGGCAGGAGTTGTCAATTAAGACCCTAATAAGCTAACGGGAAATGGCCTGTTTTTTGGTGTGTGTGTGTGTGGGGTTGGGGCTTTTTGGATGGAGGTCAGAATGCGGCTAGGGGAGGGTAGATGGAATACATTCGCAGCCCTTCAAAGTGATATGCATGGCTTTGAAGTTAGAAATCCAGTTGTCTTGAACAGCCAGTGTTTGGGTGGCAGCACAATTAACTGACAGACAGCGGAGGCACACACACACACACACACACACACACACACCTCTTTGCTTCTGTCTTTCCTTTCAAACACACAACTGTTACACAGATCTTTGTGGTGTTTTGTTACAAATGTATTAGTCAGACTTAAGAGCATGCTATGATCCTTTTTTATTTATAAAAGTTATACTTAATTGTCTACTATAGGCAGTGCACAAAGAAGAATAGCAGAACCTCTCAAGCTTTTAACCTATTGTCAAAGCCATACAGTGCCCCCTACTGCCACAATTTACTGAGTGGAGACACTTTCCACCTGCTGAGTTTCCCAAATTACAGCGCAGAACCACAATGCATCACAAGATTGTTCAGAACAGAAACACCTAAATCTAGTGTTTTTATTAGAGTTAATGTCAAGCCCAGACTCACACATTTGGGCCCCAGCTGTAAGTGTGGTAAGTTACGTTTAGTGAATGAATTGATTAGTTCATAGACAGCAAATGAATCTGCAACAGTTTTGATTCTAATCATTTAATAATTTTTCAAGCAAACTGTACAGGTTCCAGTTCTCAAATGTGAATTTATTTATTTAATGTTTATTTGACAGGGACAAATGCATAGAACATTGCTTTATAAAGAATACAAAGTAGATGCCATGCATACAGGTTTCTAGCCATGACTAATTTGCAACCCCTGTCCCTGAATGCCCTGAATATATTCTGGTTGTCTTTCTCTTCTATGATAGTAAAGTGACTATCTTTGGGTTTTGGACAGTTAGTTGGATAAAATAAAGACATTTGGGAACATCACCATGGGCTCTAGAAACATGTAATTATTGATGATGAATTAATATTCATGAAAATAGTTAGTTACAACCGTAGTGATCATTATTACTGTAACTGTGGATGCAGTTTAAATGATTACTAACTGTGATAACTCCACAAGTTTTGGATTTCTATCTTTGATATGAGCTTTCAGACCGTGTGTGTAGTGGTGTCCAACCATTTCCCCCTGTTACCTCTTAAAATGAAGGAATGACTGCTTGTAACTCCTTCATCAAATCACACACTGCATACTGCATATGTCATTGATTTTTTAGTATTTCTGGTGATTGTCCCTTCTTAGATTGTTTCATTGGATGTATTCTTTAGAGCAGTGGTTCAAACCTTTTCACATCAAGGACCCCTAAACTGATTTTGTCCCAGGGTCGCCCATCTGAGAGGATGTTTTATTACAGAAAGTGGATGACCCTTGACCAAAATAGTCATATTTTCTGTCATTGCGTTACTTATGGATGGAATTATAGTAAATATAAATTATTCCTATTTGCTGGGAGCCCATGTTACAGGTGTTTTCTTCTCAAGTTTTAAAAATCTACCCACAGTTGTATTAACTTAATTGTTCAATATTTTTTTTACCATAAGCTGTGTCAGAGATCTGTCTGGCAGTTTCTTATGTAAGTAAACATAAAACAAAGCTGTATTTCCATAAGCACCCACCAATTCAGACACTGGTGGATAAGTGGCTTATTATATCCACTGATATAAGCCGTTTCTGAATAATAGCAACATGCACGTGACTCCAACAAATGGTCTGACCACACAAAAATAAACACCCACGCCATACTCTGACACTGCACCTCTTGTTAGCAAAGCAGCTCAATGTGTCCATGTAAGGTATGCACCCTTTGCTCAACCTGTCCTGATTTACCGGAACTTCAGCTAAAGGGACAAGGAAAATACAACAAAAAGGTCTCCTCTCAGTGGTGCATAGGCTTGAATGGCTCCTTGTCTCAGGTACAATATGATCTGAAGGTTACTGCACTGAATGTAAATGCCCTCTGAGTTTAATACAACCATGTAATATCTATACTCCATATCCACACTGAATTACATTCAGTCACTTTATAAAACTTTGTTGAATACAAGCAAAAGCTTGAGCTCACTCTAACATTGCATGTTGTAAGTTCTCTTTGGAGGTTGTGTTTGGAACTGGAAAGGTTCAAACTTTGGGAAACAGCAATTGAATTTGTTTATGTCCAAGTCTACTTCCTCCTGTTGCTCACCACCAGCTGAGGAATGATTTAATAGAGACGGAGGAGAGGGAAATGAGAACCAGCCTCAAAGCAAACACTCCACGTCACTGAACACCTGCTTTGGCCTTTTGGTTCCATGGGAGAAAACGCACTGAGGTTGCACTTTAGCACATAAGTGCCCTGTTTGTTTGGTGCACTCACCACAGACAACAATAGCCAAGTGTCTCTCTGGGCATGAGGAGGCGTGGGTGGGTTTATTTAAGAATTTGGAAATCTGTTTATCTTACCTGTCAGTTATCCAGCTTCAGGTGGCTGTCGGCCAAATGTTATGTTTACAGTGTTTTTATAACTTTGAAAGGTTGGGCCCATTGTTTAATATCTCAATAAATGTCATGAGCACTTAAATGTTAAGATCAAATATGACACACAACAAATGAGTGTCCTGGGCATTCTTATAAAACAGGAAGCAGAACATTGGTTTGTGACACATGTATGAAGGACACCGAGAAATGACAAATAGCCTTCCTATCAGACAGTTTTCTAGCATCATGCCCTGCAATAAAGAAAGAACTAGTCAAGCACAGGAACTGAAATAAACTACTAGATAAAGTAGAACTTGATTCCATCAAACAGGCTATCACGGTGAATGGATACAGACACCATTTAGCCAAACTAAATCACTAATCACAATCACAATCACTAAGAGGACAATCCTTCTGACAGAATATGGCTCTGGGCACTACCTGAAATATTAATTATTACTGTAAGAATTATGTTTGAATAAAAAATCACTAATGTTCACTAATCACTAATGTTGTGAGTTAAATGCGAAGATGGATACCACTTTCATATCTTTGAGTATTAAGTTACAGCCACAATTAGGTTACCTTAACACATTAAATAAACAAGATGTTTGTGGTAGTTAGTGAGCTTTAGAGGTGTTGGTTGGTAATGTTTTTAACGTTGGAGGGAGCCAGGCTAGCTGTTTCTCTTTGTTTCCAGTCTTAATGCTAAGCTAAGCTAACCGTCTCCTGGCTCTAGCTCCATATAAAACATACAGACCTCAGTGGTATCCGTATTTTCATCTAAAATTAATCTGGGAAGACTGAGAAAGTGAATGATTTCCTGAAGTGTACTACTCCTTCCTAAACAACACTGACCCTCTACTCAAAAATGAGTTTAAAGTGTCTAAGAAGATCCCCCAAATCTAAGACAGAAGACATAGACTTATATGTACTGATGGCCAACTTAGCCCAGTGATGGTGCATATCAGGGAGGCCAAACATTAACTAAGCAAATGGTTCAGAACCTAAAGTTAAGACCTTAAACAAATATTTAGAAATTTTAGGAAATTCACTTATTTGCTTTCCTTCTAGGTTTACATGAGAAGATCAATACCACTCTCTGCTGTATGCTAAAGTAGAAACCATCGCCACTTGCCAATTAGCTTAGCTTAGCACAAAGACTGACACAGGAAAACAGCTGGCCTGGCTGGGTCCAAAGCTAACAAAATCTGCCTCTAACACTCACTAATTAACATGGTATATTTCATTTGTTTAATCTGTGCAAAAACCTAGGCGTAAATGACAAGTTGTGGTTTTACGGTTGGTTACGTGCCAAACTATTTCTTGCCCGGTCTTCGGGCAGTTTTGCCATCACTGAGAGCCTGCTAGTCTCACAGTGACAGATTAAATGGTAAATGGACTGCATTCATATTTTGCCTTTCTAGACTTCCAACCACTCAAAGCGCTTTTTGTCACATTTACCCATTCACACACATTCATACACTGATGGCAGTAGCTGCCATTCAAGGAGCCGACTGCATATCAGAATGGAACTAACATTCATACACACTCACACACTGATGGCACAGCCATTGGGAGCAATTTGGGGTTCAGTACCCTGCTCAAGGACTTTTACACATGCAGAGGAGCCAGGGATCGAACCACCAACCTACTAATTAGTGGAAAACCCACTCTACCTCCTGAAACACAGCCGCAAATGAGATATAACATGTTAATCAGTGATCTTTTAATGGTGGAGTATTTTGTCGAGTTTTTGACAGAGCCACGCTAGCTGTTTCAACCTGTTTCCAGTCTTTGCGCTAAGCTAAACTAACCAGCTACTGGCAGTAGTCAGATTTACCATACAGATATGGTAGAGGGTTTTTTTTTTTTGTCTTTTATGATAGACAAGCATTGAGCAAAAGGCCGGGTACACCCAGGACAAGATGCTAGTTTATCACAGTAGATGGATGTATTTTTGTAATATCTTTGCTGGATCTTTGTAATATATTTTTGTTCCGTTTTCAGATATTATCATCTATTTATGAAGCATTGTTGTTGTCTTTGTGATTTTTTTCTGTCCCAGGCCTGTTTACTGGTTTTTAGCCCACATGACCTATAACATTAGTGATATGAAGTGTATATGGAAGTAGTAACCATTATACAAGTTTTCCCCCAACAGAACACAGCTGCATAATATTTAAATCAATGTGTAGATTGGAGTTAGTAAGCAAGCACAACGTTTTTTAGCGAAAGTCACACAGCAGTGACACAGGTGGGAAAAATTTCCTAAGACAGCTACACCATGTACAATAGGTAATGTGCTTGTAGAGGAGGTGTGTGTGTGCGCATGTATATTTACATGTGTTCATCCTTTGTTCCATTTGCTTCTCACCACATTTTTGCCTCACTGACCCTACATCCTGTTATAGCCTTTGGCATTTTTGTGTTTTCACACGCCGGTGCAAAAGCAGCAGCATTTATAACAACCTCCAGTGTTTGCCACCAGCGTCTCACTTACTGGAAATCCTGGGATTGAGTGAACTGTAATAGCACACCTGCCACAAACACACTAACACACACACACAAGTATAAAAAAGAGCAACAACAGGGGGAAAAACAATTTTATGACAACATTTTGCCATCCGCAAACCCTTTGGCCCCAGGCAGCTCTGACCCAGGGCCAGACCACAGCATCCTGACGTACAGTATGAAGCTGTCTGTTGTCTCTCTCCCATGTTACTCAGCACCACTCTGGCTCTGTGTTTGGAGGAACCAGGGAACAGCTCCTCCCGAAGGCAACCACCTGTGGCATGTCAACCATGAGGGGAGGGGTGGGACTTTACTCAACCCTGATGAGTCAGACATTAGCGGTGCAGCCAGTGTCAGGTTGAGACATCTATGGGTTTTGCTGGTTACATCATTAGCAAATTTGGAGACTCATGCATGGACATATCTGACTGAATGTCTAGGTAAAATAACTAGAGTGCTTTTTGGAATGATGAAGCAATCACCATGTTCTGTCTGAGTTTATAACTGTTTAACTATGGAAAATAGGGGAAAAGACTCAAGGAAAAAAGTTTCCTATGCTCTATTCAGTCAAAATCTAAGCAAGGGATTCCTTTAAAGAGGAGGAATCTTAACTTTTAATCTCCCAAATCCCTTCTTAGTTCTTTTTAATGTGACTGTGTACTCTTAAAATTGTTTTTATTTGAATTACCTGTCTTTTACCTCAGCCAAGCACCAAGGCTACCCAAAGCCGGGGAAACCATCCATGGACACAAGTTCTTCATTGGCTTCGGAGGGAAAGGGGCCAACCAGTGCATACAGGCTGCAAGACTGGGAGCCAAAACTGCTATGGTCGGCATGGTATGACCCCGGAATCAAGTTTGTTGCCATACACTGCTTCATTGCTGTAGATTCTAGCATGAATGTGTGCATGTCAGTAAAAAAAAAAAGTTATTTTGCTTGTCCAACCTTTGGCTCATCCACATTTTACTCATTACGGATAATGAGCCCTCAGCTACCATAGTCCACCAACTAGTTAACAACTCCCAGAAACCTTAAAGCCTCGTTCACACTTCAGTCATTTCACCGCATCAACTCTTCATCCCTCATTTTGTTTTGATCAATACAATACCGCATGCATACGCCCACCCACGCTTGCGCGCCTTCGAACAAGCCTATTCCCATACCATACAACCCTGAGTCTCCAATCAGTAAGCTCAGTGTGGCCTTATAACCTGAGCACTAAAGCACTGAAGCCCCACCTCTCTCAGAACAAAGAGACCCGATCGATAACAACCCAGTGCGGGAGGAGCTCTCCGGGCATGGGGAGAACCCAAAAATAGACACCCGGGCTTGTCAAAAACATCCAAGACGGAAGGCCGCTCTTCAAAGAGATCGGGGCCAAGCAGCCAATACCAGCCCAACCCACTATCACAGCCAGCTAGAAGTGCCCGCGTTTTGGCACGTTTTTTGGAAAGCGTGGGTTCGAAGTAGGCGCCTCGGGCCAAGGTGGGGACCCCTTCCACAACCCAAAGTAGCTACAGATGTGGACATCCCTGTGCGGATCAGGGGTAGAGGGGAAGGAGAGAGAAAGAAAACGAAAGCGAGGTGGGCATGAAGAGGCGTGAAGGCGGGGTTACCGTGTCTTGAAGGCTTGGCGCAGCTGGTCGTGTGTTTGCGCGTGTGTGCGTTTGTTGACTTTGTGTGTTCGTTTTTGCACATTTTCGGCGGCGGCACCATGCCAGTATGCTGGCAGGGCACACGAAAATCCAACCCAACTGAGGTTTGACTATACCACTTTTCAAAAGTTGCCGCTAACCAAGTCTGACCCCGCTTGACACTCTCTTTGTTGTTATCGTTTTGCCTTCAATCTTTTCTAGGTTGGTAAAGACTTCTTTGGAGACAATTACATCCAGAATTTCAAGAACAATGGTGTACACACAGGTAAGACAGAGGGGTTTTTGCATTACATGCCAAATTGGTTGCCATTGCAAGAGCTATGTTTTTTTAGTCTGTATTTTGTCAATTCTTTTTAGTTGCCAGTGCTTGTTAAACCAGATGTTTGTTGCTTCATAGCCAAAAACCAGAGACCTGAGCCAAATTGTACTTAAAGCAATTAGTAGTGATTACTATGGTTATATTTACTTTTTCATAGGTGTGTTTGATTGATTTGAAGTTGGTCTCCTTTCTTTGGCTATGCTGTCAAGAAAGAAAAGCAACAGCAGGAAAGACAAATAATGGATGCTTTTAAACTCTGTTTTGCACCTTTCATCTTTTCTCTCTGTCTCAGACTTTGTAGGGCAGACCTCTGACGCAGCCACAGGAGCCGCTTCCATCATTGTCAACGACGCAGGTAAATGCTTTTGCCGCTAGCCCACACCACCCTGCTGAGATCCTAAAAGCTCTTTGAGTTGTAGAAATGGTTTTGTGCGTGCACAACCAAGAGCGCATGTGTGCTGTCGACGCACTCTTTTCTCACTGCTACACACAGCCGCACACTGTACACCCATGCATTCAGTACCACCATTGACTCACCACTGCTCAAGTGACTGTAATCACTGGATATACACAAACACGGTCACATATAAATGCTTAAGTGCACCAAAGCATGCTGAGTATCCACAGCTTCCAATCTACTACAATCCAAGGCTCCCACGTCGTGGACGTGTGGATCCCCTCTTGGATTTGCATCCCTTTTCTACCATTTGATGCAGTCAGGAAAGTACACTGTCATGCATAATTTTGCTAGTTGACTGTTTAAATTCAGTGTTACACACAGAGGTCTAACTGAGAGTGGTTAATTGAGAGATTGCAATTACAAAATAAAGACCTATAAAACACTATGTGCATGCCATTTTGCATTAATGTGAAAAGGTAAATGAATTAAAATGTGTTTAGCTATTTCCTTAATTGATGAAAATAAATGTTCAAGGAGAAAAACAAACCAAATAGATACATATCTAAACAGTAGGGTTTATGTGTTGGGGTTTGTTTGAAGTAATTTGAATGTTACAATGTATGACCAATTGAGTATATGTTTAAAGGCATTTCAACAAGCAACAAGAAACAAGAAAGTCAGATGGCTTAGGTTATTGAAAAGTGTCATTAACTGCTTTTCAATTTGCACATTAAAAAAACAGAGTGGAAATGCCAGGAAAAAAAGTTAAAATAACGTTTTCTAGCTTACACGTGACTGAGGTGGAAAACTCGGTGTAAAGATAAAAGTTAACTGTAACAACGGGCAATGGAAACAGACTTACCGAATAAATCATGACATAAATTAAGCATATCACTTATATGTCACTCAGCTCCACTGAGGAGACAAAAATATGACATCTTTTTTCAGGCCAAATTGCCCTTCTATTGCCTTTCTAGTGTAAAAATAAAATGTACAGTAAGTCAGCACAGTTTCTCACATCACAAATGTGGATCACAATTTAGACCTATTTATGGCCTGGAGAGGTTCCATGGATTCTCAAAGTCATCATACAGCGGCTGTTGTATCCTCACACGTCTCTTTTGGTGTCCCGGGCAGGTGAGAATGCCATTGTGATCGTAGCCGGTGCCAACATGCTGCTGGGCGGTGAGGAGCTACAGAAAGCTCTTCCAGCCATCAGCCGTGCAAAAGTGCTGGTGTGCCAGTTAGAGATCAGCCCGCAGACATCCTTGCAGGCTCTACGCATGGCTCAGGAGAACAAAGGTCAGTGAGTGTCAGTGTGCGCAACTTCTTCAGAAGTCAGAGAGAAAATTATCTAAATGTTGAAAGTAAAGAAGAAAAGAAGTTTATTTATTTTTTACCAACTGTGGTTCCTTTGATTTTTAAGGCTCATTCAGTCCTTTGTTTGACCATACAGGTATTTATTCACATACATAGTACAACTACTAAGCTTAAGAGCTGCGAGCAAAAGGATTCAGAAGGAAGAAGTCTATTTTGGCAAAATTGGAATTCATGTTGAAATCGTCAAACCATCGGAAACTAGTCTTCTAGCTGAATCCAAACAGACCACAACCTACATTTACTGCGGAGAATAACATTTCAAATGTTACACTGTCAAAACAATACAGTGTGGCTATAGTATCCCACTTTAAATGCAGTCCCAGGCAGCATTCAAGCAAACTTATTCCAAATTAGTAGTAAAGTCCCACTCATAAGCAATAAAACACACTCTTGCTTCAGTACATTCAGAGGTTGCTGCTGCAGCCTTGGTCTGGTCATGGACTTTACTGAGTAAGTTCACTGACTTTATGACTCTTCTCTATTGGTGCTATTGTCACACTGTGTTTTACCATTTCACAGATAAACATATGCAATAAAACTCACTCTTCACAAGTAAAACAATTACACACATCATATTTCACCGGGAGACATGCTTCTTATTTCATGGTTCTATTCCACATGCTCTTTGTCAGTGGCCTAAAGGTATCGCTAAGCTTCAACCAAAGGGCTTGGTGGATTGTCAAACACCTTCTGAAACCGCCTCCTGCACACCTTTACAATCCGCTACTTTCTTGAAAGCGATAATTCCACAAGCATGGCAGCTTCACACAGCTATTGACCAGCTGTGTGAAGGTGACAAAGCAGCCAGGATTTAAGCATCTGTCTTTAGTTTTTTCATTCCTCACAAAACTGCTTTCATCACTTTGTCATGTCTTAACAATTGCATTTTTCAGGCTAGACCTACAGTTAACACTTTCCTTCACTCCTACACACACTTGAGAGAGGCTTCCCACTGACTCAGATCACATTAGCAAGTAAAGTGTGAGAAGTGGACAAATGTAATATTTTCACGATTGTTTGTTGTGTCCCTGCTGCTCACTTTCTACATCTACCGCCATGTCTGCACAGTCCTGCGTAAACAAAACCTATTTTAAACCACCACACTCCCTCTGTCCCTTCCTCTCTCCGCCTTTTTGGTGATAATCAGGTTATTGAGCTCATCGTCTTTAACTGCGTCCTATTATTAGCAGGCCTCAGCGTCATTCGAGATGTCTGGGGAGCCTGTTGCCCCTGTCATCAGGGCCTGTCGTCGGTAATCGCTCGCTGCAGGCTGCCAGAACGAAAGAGTCGCAGCCATAACCGTGTTGCAGATGGGATACCCAGATGGCCTTGCCGAGCGCCACCCTCTTTCCCCGAACCCCCCTCCTCACCGTGTCGACAGTACCACGGGATTAGGCTCGGCATGCGGCGCCAGGAGAGAGGCAAGGCGAGCGAAGACGCTTGGCAATGATGCCACCTCGACGCTGCCGCACCAGAGCATTGCGTAAATGGAGTTCTCTGGAGAGAATGGGTGTTAATGGGTTTGGTGGCGAGGATTTAATGACGCGGGGGAGAAGCGGCGCTCAAATTACGCAAATGTCACCATCGAGCCACACGTACTGTGGATGCCAGCTCTCAGAAAAACACTTGTCAAGAAGAGTTTATTCTCCTTGCATCTAATTATTTGAGAGGGAAACATATGCATATACATAATTTATTGCAATCTACCATTTAACATTGAGAAGTTAATGGAATTATATTAATTCTAAGAACTGAGGAAATGGTAGGAGTTTCACTCTTTCTTTCTTCTTCCGTCTTCACCCTGTCTTCCTCCCCCTCTTCCTTGTCTGAGCAAGACGCAGCTTTTATATTTCTCATCAGATGCAATTAGAGCCTCTCAAAGCCCTTTCACATACTCACTGATGACTCATTTCTTTTGTGTATGTGTGTGTGTGCATGCGTGTTGGCGTGTATGAGGGATCTCTGTTTTCCCTCTGCCCTTATTTTCCATCCACCTTTCCGTCAAAATCAACCACGGCAACAGTATTTTCGTACTTTCTGAACTGTTCTGGCTGCTCTTCCAGCACATGTGCGACCAGACTTTGAACCTCCCTGCAAAAAAAAAAAAAAAGGAGAAAAAAAAAAGCCCAGAGTCATGACACACACACGTACACACACTCTCTTGCCAGACGTGACTCAGTATGCACACATCCCAGCATTACCACATCTGCCCCAGCAGCTGTTAGTGTGTGTGCGTGTGTGTGTATTTGTGTGTGTTTGTGTGGTTTCACTAACACCTGGAGAGCAAAACAAAGCAACCTGAGACCGACATGCCGGTTAATGTGACGTCCGCTGTAGCAGCTTCCTTGCATCAGAGAGGCAGATTCCTTCTTGCATCAGTGTATTTGGGATTTCACACAAGCTGCTCTTGTGTGCATATTGATAAGCTTCTATCCTCAGCAGTCTTATTGCATGTATACTTCATGAGCCCTAGGCCTGTGCATTTGACATCAGCACTGAAGTAACACGCTTGACGCAAACACAGGGGTCAAAGATTACATTGTACTTCCTACCAGTTCTGTTTACGGCTACAAATAACATTAAATAATGAATTAATATTGACAGTAGTCTTTAGCCAATAGCCTTTTACATTAGTATGCATACTTTGTCGTATGTCGTTAGTACTTCACTAACTGACTGATGGGTGTCTGTTAATGCTACTGAAGTACTCCACATATGCTGTGACAATTACTCCAATTAGCAGCATAATCAAGCTTACATAATCAGCACGGCATTAACGTGCGTCCCGTCGTTGTGCCTAATTTGGATCACATGTTTGTTTGATATGCATTCTGAAGAACATTGGAAAAATGTGACCAGGAGCAAACAGCGGTGATTCCTCTTCTGAGTGGAAGAGAGGGGGTGCGTTGTAAAGGGGAGTGGCAGGGATGTGCATTTATTATAGCGTAGATCGGCGGGTTTTTGTACGGATGCATTCATCGAGGTTCACGAGTGTTTATTGTTAGGCTGCAGTGCGGTTTTGCAAAGGAGAACAAAATGGTCACATTTAAAAACCCAAACGGCAATTGAATTTTAATGCCTTTATTGCCATTGCACAAGTACAACGAAAATAGAAAGACATCCTTTTTACGGTACAAAGAGTATATATCTACCATTGAAAAATAGATATAAAGTTAAAAGTAAGATAACACATAGAAGTATGTACATAAATAGGCAGCAGAAAATAGCTAAAACGAACACACAAAGGTAGCTAAGTGTGTATAACAAAACAATGGAAAGGAAAATACAATGTAAAGTCATAACATATGTGGTTTGTAGTGCACATATACAGTATCTCACAAAAGTGAGTACACCCCTCACATTTTTGTAAATATTTCATTATATCTTTTCATGTGACAACACTGAAGAAATGACACTTTGCTACAATGTAAAGTAGTGAGCCTTTGTTGCCAGTGGTTTAGACATTAATGGCTGTGTGATGTGTTATTTTGAGGGGACAGCAAATTTACACTGTTATACAAGCTGTACACTAACTAATGCAAAGGGTGTACTCACTTTTGCGAGATACTGTATCATATTACACCATATACTTTGTATCACCCTATCCACTAATAGACATGTTCTCTTTTGCTCCACCTAAGAGTGTCTGAAGAACATTACTCTTTTGTAACCAATGGTTTCACCTTGAAGAGCACCCTGTATGGCTGAAAATAACCCCCTAAAATGCACTTTGCTGAAAACGACAGTGCCCGGCTGTTTAAGGAAATTACTGAGTGTCTTATCATTCACCATGGAACTGTAAATGATCAAACCTTTTATGATTCTGAGCACCTCTCACTTCTATACATTATTTACCTACTGATTATAAAGGTTTTATGTTTGTGGCCCATTTTTAAAGATCTCCCAATGGCTTTGGAACTGAGTGGCACAGACAAGAGTAGTGAAGTTGGAATGGTTGTTTGTGTTGGTCTTTCATGGCTTTTGTAGATGGTAAGAAAAAACTAGCATAGCGGCGGCCTTACTCTTTTAAGGATCCCTGGACTTGTGTGAAACAGTTTAAGCACTTAGACTTGTTTTGTGTTTGCAGAAGTAAATAGCAATTACTGTTTTCTAGTAGTATTTTACCACTAGATGCAGGCAACATAATAACATAAGTGCAATAATAAAAACTTTTTTTTTTATTAAAAAACACATAATATTAATGGCTCAAGCAGCTTATTCGGGTGTGAGTGTTGGTAGTCTCACTGGTAGTGAAACCTTTATGCTGACATGAAAAGGACCATTGTGTAGGAAAGTGAGCAGTACAGGAGCATGCGTGTCTCACTTTGTTGCTATTCATAAAGTTTCATCATCCTTTTAAGCGGTGAGTACAGCAAGAAATACGTGAATAAGAAGAATTTTATCAGAACAGATGAAAACAGGCTAAAATGGAGGCATCACATTTTAAAGATCTCGCACTTGTCTAGGAAACCGAAGTGATGGAATCTGAGACTGACAGAGAGAGAGGGAGAAGGAAGAGTCGAGAAGAGTCCCAGTGTCACTGTTTTTTTGTGACATGGCTGCAGCTCATGTGGGTATATTTACAATACAGTATGAGTGTGTGTATGTGCTGAAAAGATACGATATAACAGAGAGAAATGATTTCCACTTTTTCTCGCGGGCAGCCCAGCAACCACCTCAAAGCGCCAGGTGGCCAAAGCCCTGCACAAACCCACACAGCTGCTCTCTTATGTGCCCACGCAAACACACACACACACACACACACACACAGCAACTAGGCACACACTTTTGCACAACAGACTTCGATGTCACCAACGCTGAACATATATTTCCCTCACAAACACACACACATGCGCGCGCACACTCGCATGAGGCTTTATTTTGTACACAGAGATATCAGAATTAATCGCTTCGTCAAGCTGGGCTTATCCTCACACATACACAGAAATCATGGTATTAGATGCATTAATGCTCTCTGCTCATGAATATGCATAAGACAGTGATGTGCAGTACGTACAGAGGATTACTTCTGACAAACACTCTTGCTCTCTCCCTCTCTTGTGCTCCTCAACACACACAGAAAGGGTCACAACTCATCTCACCCACACACCGACACATATATATACAGGGTTACATACTTCATGTTGAATCTTTTCCACACGCACAATCCTGGAACTGCAGGGGTTACAGCGTACCACAAACAGCCACAGGATGTGCTATATCCATTTTTCCCCCTCTAGTGTTCTTTTCCAGCGAATGCTAATTTAATCGTTTAAAAGGTGTCTTTTTATAGAAGCTTTATCCACTTGAGCTTTGCCTGCAAGAGCAATCCCCAGTGGTAGCCCACTAGCCTTTGAAAGTTTAATTAAGGTAATGCCAGAATTTGACAGTGAAGCTAAGCAAATGGAAAAGAAACACAGAGGGACATTGTCAAAGTTGTATCCTTTTAAAGGCGAGCTGACCACTATATATATATACAATTATATATTTTTTAACCCTTGTTAATGATTTCATGTTATCCCGAGTGACCTGCAGATTATGAGATTTGACACTGTGGTCAATAAAATGGATCACTGCCTGGTTTCTTGTTACAGTAAAGACAATATTCAACCCAGCGCCTGCCATCCCTGACTTGGACAGAGGTTTCTACACAGCCTCTAATGTGTTTTGCTGTAATGAGTCTGAGGTAATGAATCACACACACACACACACACACACACACACACACACACACATAGCTCACAGTATTTATCACAGCAGCATTAATGCTTCCTCACACAATAGCTCTGCCTCTCTTACCCATGCATACACTGACATTAACAAGGGAGCAAAAAGGAAACTGAAACCAGAGCTGCACAGCAAAACTGGGTACTGAATTGACAAGCCTTATTTTCGCAAGCAGTTTACAATGATATCTGTATCGGTTTTAAAATCACAATTCTTAATAATCTTTGAAAAATAGTACTAAATAAAAGCAGGTGTTGCATTTCTAGCCAGCGACTGAAATGTTTGTCTTCCGAAATGACAGCTGTCGCTTGCAGATTTTATCAGCTGTAGCTAGCCTGCTAATTTAGCTAACGCTAGCTCCATGAATAACCTGAACATTCCGTCACCCTTTGACTTTTTATTATTTCCAGCTGACCCATTTTAAAAGAAGATCTCTGTAAAAGGGAGTCTTAAATATGCACTTGCTGGCTACATACATTATATCGTGTTAAGACCCTAGTAGAAAACAGAAAGAAACAACATTGCTCTTGCATTGCGATAAAGCTATTTAGTCCTTATAAGAAATAATACAAAGTCAGACTATTTTTATTCTGACATAACCCTGTTCGGCTGCTTAGCTTACTGGTTTGTTTGTTTTTTTAAACACTTCCACTTTTAACGTTACAAGAGAAATGTTCTTTAGGATCAGGACTAGCCGGTGAGTTTGGCAAATGTAATGCTATCTTATGTTAGCTTAAACTTTTATAACATCCAGGAGTAGCTTCCAGACCACACAGTGATGACGGTCATGAACGGGGCTTTTACGCAACCTGTTAACCCATAAACTGATGTAGTCAGTTAATTATGTCCCCCCGGGCATGGTGTTCCTGCTTTAGGTAGTAGGCTAGTTAGCCTAAAAACTTTTGTTGTTCTGTTCGTTCCATTTCTTACACTATTGCGTTTGTGTTTTTGGAAAGGATAGAAAAAAGGCTTGACTAGATTGTTCAAATCAATCAATTGTCCAATCAACACAACACTTTAGTACATTTGAGGGACTTGAAGCCCTGAGTCACATACATGTAGAAGTATTTCTTCTCTGTGGAAGGAAAAGATCAGAGGTTTGAGATGTTATGAGCGCCCACACATACACACACTTTTCACAGTGATTCAACTGTAACTCCTGGGTCATGACCCCCTGCTGGCACATCAATAACCCCACTGTAGCCTTTAACTATACATGTAAACCCTCTGGTATGAAGAGGGAACTAAGTATCACTCCACCCTTTTACCGTAAAAACTAATGTCATGGCACCTTGTGTCTTGACTGTCAGGTGATGACAGATGAGTGACGGGGGCGGGCAGGGATAGATGGGAATTGTAGTGAAAACAACAAGGCAGATGTGCACTTTGGCTGAGTCAGCCCCCCCCCCCGGGATAAAGTAGATGTGAGTTTGCCTGGAAGCCTCTATTTGATGTGGTGATGCAGAGCAGAGAGAAGCTGTAGCCAGGTGTGGGGACATGAAAGGGAGAGTTGACGAAAGCACAACATGTCTACTCTTTTCTTTTTTTAAGAGTGACAGGTCGTGGAGGTACAGTCTTATTATATACTATGCAGTATGCAGGAGTGGAAAGAACACCTAAATATCCCACTAAGGGTAGTCTTCTTTTTATTCTTTAAAATCTTAAATAAAATGTATTCAAAGTAAAAGGCACTGAATGAACAGATTAAATACAATGCAAAAAGGAAAAGAGGACAAGACATAACAAGGCACATTTTTGAATTTTACAGTATAAAGTAGCATTCATCATTCTATAATTAAAAATAAAGCCCTTAAACCTAGTACATTGTTGCTTACAGTAACTGTTGCTGTACCAGACTTTGAAATAGTACAAGAAAAAACACAAGGGGGAATTATTTTGATCTGAGAGTCAGATGGACATGTAGGCATAAAACTTGGTATACAAGAAGATGAATGGATTTCTCCCAGAGGTCAAAGGACACTTAATAAAGTTTAAAAACCTTTATTAACAGTGCAACATAATGATTAAAAACAAGACCAATGTAAATTTACCACTCTTCTTTTCTTACTTTCTTATGTTCATAGTTGTGATGGAGTACCGTCACTATGAATGTGCTTTTACTCAAACAATTCACGATGTAATGATGTGGGAAAAATGATCTGTAAATATATGCAAAGAAAACATAGCATTGTAAAAGGCTTTGGTCAAGACATACTCATTTACAGAAGCAAGAGTTAGACATCCTGTTAATAAGAACTGAAAACATTTTATTTCAAATCCAAACACTGTAAAGGAAATGTGAAAAACTCCCTTTAAGATATATAAATATACAAAATGACTATAATGACAGCACATTATTTCCACCCGTTGGCGTTATGCCTAAACATATACATTCTTGCAAATACACCCACGATGTCAACAGCTTTATACTGCATATGCTTTAAAAAATAGGTGCTCACTTGTGTGATAAACACACACACACACACAGACAGCAAGAGAGACATAATTCAGTGTTCTCATATTCTTGTACACAGAGGGAGGTAGATTGATTCTCTGCCCTGGTGTGAAGCTGATGACTAACAAAACTGCTCTTTTTCTCTCTTGGCACCTGACAACACCGGGGTGGCTGCGGGCTCTAAAAGCACTGATATACTCTGTGGTTTATTTTTGAACTGTCCAAGGTCATTGTTCACTTTGACAAATCACAAAAGCAAGGGGGATCGGATCCTCAGACCCCTATTCAACGCTAGTGTGAGCTGGTCTTGACCCTCCCATGTGGGGTTATAGTTGGCACACGTTCTGTACAGGTGTGTGTGTGTGTGTGTGTATATGTGTGTGGTCGTGTTCTCACTGTACCATGCTCAGGCTGGGGAGGGGGGGGCTTAAGCATGACAAAGTGCAGGCACTCTTTGATCCTCAGCCCACATACTATACTGAAGTGCTTTATAGTGAGGGAAATTATCTTTGATGTCCACCTGAGGACCTCACGTGCCAAAGTGGATCCACATTTCTATCATCCATCATAGAAGCACGATAGAGGCATAAAGAAAAAAGACATTTGTTGATTTAAAAAAAAATGCTTGTATGTTTTCCATGTTGCTAGTATTTTTAGAGCAGGGTGATTTTAATAATAATAATAATAATAATAATAATATTTTAGTTCACACTAATCAAATCAGTTTGATTTCTGTTTGTCACGTTATGGGATTTTTAAGAAGATAAAAGATGCACAAAATAACTAACACAAGTATAATACACATAATAGAGTGATAAGAGATTTTATGTGACAGACTAAAAAGAGAAGTCAAGTAAGGACGAAGTGTAAATTCAATGTCCATGCAAGTCTGCAATAAACCACTGGGGGAAAAATTACCGGGAGTAAAAATAGATGTTCTGTTATATATATATCTGTGTAGGGCTATGTCTGCCGGTTTGCAGTATATCGCTATTTCTTTGGCTCACGTTTCACAACAGAGTTTCAATTTGCAAAACTCTGAAGAGAAAATGATACACTCCCGTTTTTCCTTTCAAAATCTCACATGGCACACACAATAAAACAATATATAAAATTGTCATTACCAGATAATTATGTCTAACAGTAACTTATTCTGCAGTGGTCACTTCCTCAACATTATACAAGCTGTCTAAATATAAACTGTGGAATCTAGAGGGTGACTTTATACTTCTCTAAATCCTATATTTGTCAATGCACTTGTATCAGTTTACTTTTTTTGTTCCATGTCGACCACAAGGTTTAGTTCTATTCAAAACCTTAAACATTTCAATCACTTATTATTTTTTATTGTAACCATCTAAAATACAGTAACCTATAAAAATAGTGTAACATTAAAAATCATTTAACATTAAACCACAATTTACTCTGACAAGACACTCAACACATTTTAACACTTTGACAGTATTTAAAAATAAAGGAATTCCATTTGTGTTTCATTTTTTCCACCATTTGAAATGCACGGCAGTGGTGGTGAAGTAACAAGCCATTATGTTGCAATGCTGCTAACCAGGAAAAATTAAGAGAAATGCTTGCGGACACATGTTGCACTCAGTAATAAGCTCTGAAACTTGTGCTAATATGAGATGCTGAAGAGAATAATTTATCATGTTCGTGTAGCATATTGAAACTTGAAGCTTATAAAAACTGAGCCAAAGCAATTGTTAAATGCCTTACTAAAAATATTTAACAATGATGATGGGTTTGGTAGATGGCAGACCAAGCAGGGCTGAGCAAATAATGTCAAAACAATAAAAAGTGGCACGAATAGTAAAAATATTTCAAAAGATAAGATTATTTTACATTTTTATATATTGATATAAAATATCTTTTTAAAATTTGTGTACACAGTGTGCAGTAGTATTTGATCGTACAAGGAGTGGTGTCACATAAACTGTATGTCACATACGTTTCTCTCAGAACTTCCTCAGAAAAGCCTCAGGTATTCTTGCACATGAACGTGCAAACACCACACAATAATAATGTGGCACAGCTTTATGAAGGGTGCCATTTACTCTGGAGAGAACTGTTGTGGCTCTGAGTTTCCTTGAGGTTTTTCAAACATCAGCTGTGGAGTCCTGCTTTGTCACTGGTTAGTCATTTTGGAGCCAGATGAACCAGCGTATTCAGAGAATCCGTTTTTTGAAAATATTTGGTCCTCAGTCTGCTGGCAGACTGCCACAAACTGAATGTGTTTTATGAGTCTGTCTCACCACGGTCAGCGTGTAATTAAAAGCTGACCTCCCAGAACTGTTAATACAAAACTGTAAACTATAGCAAGTAAGCAAAAGACTTGTAATAGACTACTAATTAGGGATTCTTGGACATATTAAATGGTTGTGATGTACTGTGTGTTCATTAGAGGGACAAAACGAGCTTTTAGGTCATTTTTTCAAGGCAAAAACTGAAGGCATTGCTTTGATATCTTGTGTGTTACAAACAGTCCTTGGTACTGGGTTTTTGCCTTGGGAAATTTATCCTCCCAGCATCCCACAATCGTGCTGGTTTTGCCCTGTCTTTAATTTTAATTCCTAACCTCTGATTAACTTGCCTCCCTGACCTAGAAAAGAAATGGTTTAGAAGAAAATGTCTAAGAAATAGTGTCCCATTATCATCTTATGCTAAATGAGTTGAATGTTTAAAGAAAGAGTTGATGAAGAGTCTGTTTTGTACAGTACAATGTGATTATACAGTACTGTACGCCTGCAGCGCGTCATACTTCTGTTCCTCTCCACACAGGCTGAGCTGCTGACTGGTTCCTCAGTAGCTAATGTGGAGCAAGCACACCGGGCTGGTCAGGAGCTGCTGAAGCGAGGCTGTGGGTCAGTCATCATCACTTTGGGACCCCAAGGCTGTGTGGTGCTCAAGGCACAAGAGTCTACCTCAAAACATGTTCCAACTACTGCCGTCGCAGCAGTGGACACTACGGTAAGCATGACACTTATATATTAAAAAGCTCATCACAATCTCCCAGAGCCCAAGGCTATGTCTTTATCTTTAGATTGTTTCTTCCCAACACCACAAAGCCCAAACATTTACCATGAAATTAGCAAATTGTCACAACTGAGAAGCAGAGAATGTTTAGCATGATAGCAGATAATTGGAAGGGTTGACATGAAATTTGGTGCACACACATGTTCACCACAGGAAGAATGGTAATCACTTTGGTGATCATTTAACTTTTCATACGCCCATCATTATGTCAGTTTTTTAATTTGTCCAATGCTTTGTGATAGAACTGAAATGTTGTGTCGATTAGTCAATTCACAGCAAATTTGTAGGCAACTATTTTTAATAATCTATTAATAGTTTAAGCAAAAATACTATACAGTACCTTGTTTTAGCTTCTCAATTTTTTAGGATTTGCTGTCTTCATTCTTATGTGACATCATTAGTTAGTCTATGTTTCATCTATCTATCTATCTATATGTATATAAAATACCAGGATATACATCTCTATATATGAAAAACCTGAAAAACAGGGAGGAGAACCTTGCTGAGCAGTGGTGGACAGTAATTAAATACATTTACTCAAGTACTGTACTTAACTACAAATTTGAGGTACTTTACTTTACTTGACTATTTTCTTTTCTTGCCACTTTACTACTTGTACTCCACTACATCTCAGAGGGAAATATTGTTCTTTTGACGTCACTGAGGTTAGACAACGCAGCCATTGTGAAGGTGTCACTTTGGGCTCTCAGTAACAGTTAAAACATTGTTAAACAATTTTTACAGTGTGGTATTAGTACTTTCACTTAAGATAAAGATCTGAATACTTTGTCCACCCCCACTGACACACACACATACAATGTAACTTAGTAACTTGAATTATTGTTGAAAGGGCAACCTGTTTATAAAGAATGCAATTGTTTAATTAATAGGAAAGTTTCCCTGCGGTATTTTTAAACTCATTTTGTCATGTCTGCAACCCCTGACAAACACAACCATATTAATTGTACTTTTGATTTGACTCAAGTAGAAATTTTAATTGAACGCTTCTTCTTTTAGTGGAGTAAAGTTTAACAAGGGTATCTGTACTTTTACTCAAGTACAGGATTTGTGTACTTTGTCCACCACTGTCATTTATGCTGTATGTCCTTTTGTTATGTCTGGCCATGTTTGTTTGTCTGTCTATCTGCTGTACTCAGGTCTCTCTTGCAAAAGATTAAATAAACATGGGGTAAATAAATGAGAGAATCCCGCCAGTAGAGTTCCACAGACTTGGCAAGCAGCACTGAATCTGTTCTGGAGGCTCCTGGTGGTCTGACTCATTTCTAAGACACTTCATGTTGGCTTTTCCGCTCATTTGTAACCTGTATATCCTTCAAGAGATAATACATTACTAACAATAACTATTTTTATATTTATATATATATATATATATATATTATATATATATATTATATTATATGGCACTTACTCTATTAGTTAAAGGTTAAAAAAAAAAAAAGTTCTTTACAGCAATAACAGCTTATTTTTCACAGAAAATTCTCAGATTTCACAACAAAGCATTGTCACACATAACCTTTGATCTGCCTATTCATCATAGATCTGTTGCTCAAGTAGAGCAACAGATCTGTCTGTCAAGTGGAAGAGTGTAAGATCATCGGGGATGTGGTGACCACTGGCTGTTTCCCCTCCTTGATTCTAATCTTTTTAAGAGACCAGCGTCGCTTGACTCATTTCACACCGGCCTCTGTGGCTTGTTTTCGTCACAGGGGCCTCGGCTAGATGTTTGAGCTTCCTGTCTCTTGGGGTTTTGTGGGGCCTGTGTTCTACAGGCCAAATACGTCATCGCACAGAGGTGTTAATCACCTCTTTGTGCTTACTGGGTTTGATTAAAGCCTTTTAATTGTTTGTGTAATGGATTCTTTTACTGAATAGTTCCCCCAGGGACTTTTATTGAATATAATTTTCCAAATGCTGTTTATCCTGCAGCATAGTAAAAACTGAAGTACAACAATTACAAGAATGCAGTCTGAGTTTTACATGAACCAAACATCAGACATTGTGAAAGGGAGGAAAAAGTAAAGAAGCTTGGTAAAAGGTGTGTGTGTTTGTGTGTGTGTGTGTGTGTGGCAGAGAGACAGAGACAGGGGTGTGTGCTTTCAGACACCTCAAAGGAACTGCAGCTGAACTAAACAGCAGCATCTACTTCCTGTCCCAGGTCACTTTGGTATTTCCAGGACAAAGGGCTCCCTTTCTTGAATGGCATGTGACCTCCTCTGTGCCGCCACAGTCCGAAGCAGACACAAATATCTTCAATCTTCCTGCTTCCCAGTAAGACCCAGGAGAACTTACCCACCACCCCTTATCCTCCCCCGTCCTCTCCCGTGACTCACCTCTTGGGCCTGCATCAGTCAGCAGAAAGCTGTGGTCGGGCCTGCTCCACCCCCCCCCCCCCCCCCCCCCCCCCCCCCCACCCACACACACACACACACACACACACACTCTCTCTCACCCCACCCCTTCTGTTCTTTGATGGGCCCATAAATTCTGGAGTGTTTAACTCTTTTGGACATCATAATCCCTCTTCCAGTAAGGCCCTTTCTTTTCTTTTTTTTTTTTTTTTTTACTGGAGAGGGGGGGGGGAAACAACAGGTTGTTATCAAGATCATTATTCACTTCTCCAAGCCTGTTCTGGAAACCCGGGCCTCTTTAGTTATGTTTCCTTCTTCTGTTATTACGGCTTTGATTGTGTGTTTTCTGAAATGTTTTGAAAAGAGTGGCCTAAAGCTGCACCAGGAATTTTCTTGCTGTGACTCTCCAGCTTTACTAGAATCGGGGACTGTGAATTGACGGCCGTAGTCGAGGCTACACAGTGAGTCATTTGCGGTTTCTTTTTTTAGCTAGGCTACTGTTCAGCTGGGCATGACCCGCCGCTAATCAGAACAAACCCAAATCCACTATTTATCTTTATTTGGAGTCATTTCGTCATTTTGTTTTGGCTTGTCCCAGACGGGATATTTCTCTGTGATTGATGTAGCTTCGATAGGTTAATGATGTGCCAGTATGTCTGCTAAATCATTAAGCTTTCTCCTGAGTGTAACTATTTCATCATCTGCTCTCCTGCAACTGTCTGAATAACACATTTTACATGGCGCAATCAATTATGGCTGAGTCAGGGTCGCGAATCTGGATGAATAACAAAGCAAATCCACTCATCCACTGTGGGTTTCCCCCATCCCTCCCCCTTTATCCAGTTGTCTCCCTTTTGTCTTAAATTGAGTACAGGCTTCCTTCACTGAGATCAGAGCCTTGGCTGTTTTGTGTGGACAGTTAAATTAGGCTATAGCACACACACAAACACACACACAGTGCCTTTTAGCCCCAGCAGGACTTGGGTGGCCTTGGTTTCCACTGCTCCGGGAGGTCCACTGTGTTGGGCGAAAGGTAGACAGAGCTGTCTAAACCAGACATTACAGCTGGTGGGTCTGGACAGTCAAATTATTCCCAGTCTTCTCCTATGACTGGAGACATGTAAGGACCAATTGCATGATTCCTTCCTGGAAGCCTAAGGTAAGGGAATACCTCCTGAGCACTGCATTCCTCAAGCCTGCACACTGTGGGTCAGCGTGATACAATGAAAAAACTGCCACATCACCATGCTTTAATGGATCGCACATGATGCTACAGCAGCTGCTGTTCCGCAACCCAGGTGTTAGGCCAGTCCTCTGCCGGCACAGTCATGGTGATCAGTGTTGTACACACAAGGGTGAAAGAGGACTGAGACAAAGCACTGTGGATGGATCAAAGATGTGAGAGCTCCGATTGGTCCAATTAAAAAGGTTTTTGATTACTGAATCTTCCTCCCTCATTAATGCAGACTAGTCGTCCACGGCTGTTTGCGAGTCTTACCGGAAGATTCCAGACATGGAAGCCACTGTGAGTCATGGCTGCCCCCCGGTCGGTCTTTGCTCTCCCCGGGGTGCCTTTCATTGACAAAGGCTGTAGGCTTCAGGAGTTAACGGCACATAGCTCCATCTGTCATACCAGGATGGGAGTCAAGATCACAGGAGGCCTCTGGGTGAGAAATACAGTCACAGGTTCTGGAGGCTCGAAAGCGCAGCAGACTCTGTAACATGAAATATATGCAGCGTGGAGCCCTTTCTGAGATCTGAGAGATCTTCTGAGATTTTCTTTAGGTCCTGTTTTTGTTGGGGGTTTTTTGTTTGTTTTTTTGGTCTGTCTTTGGTGTTTAGCACTCACTGCTGTGGTGTTTCTGCATTGCACTTTCCAAAGATCACTTGTCAATCAAAGCGTGTGGGCGCTACTGTTGTCTTTGTCCTTGGATTTTCTGATGATGGACTTCTGAGTTTCTGTATGCACTCCTTTGTTTGTCTGTACAGCCACAGTGGTTACTGCTGCTTGTGTTAACTATTGAGTTTTTCTTCTATTTATT
>NC_060160.1:25085395-25105578 GCF_021292245.1 Micropterus dolomieu | reverse complement strand
GCCGTAGTCGAGGCTACACAGTGAGTCATTTGCGGTTTCTTTTTTTAGCTAGGCTACTGTTCAGCTGGGCATGACCCGCCGCTAATCAGAACAAACCCAAATCCACTATTTATCTTTATTTGGAGTCATTTCGTCATTTTGTTTTGGCTTGTCCCAGACGGGATATTTCTCTGTGATTGATGTAGCTTCGATAGGTTAATGATGTGCCAGTATGTCTGCTAAATCATTAAGCTTTCTCCTGAGTGTAACTATTTCATCATCTGCTCTCCTGCAACTGTCTGAATAACACATTTTACATGGCGCAATCAATTATGGCTGAGTCAGGGTCGCGAATCTGGATGAATAACAAAGCAAATCCACTCATCCACTGTGGGTTTCCCCCATCCCTCCCCCTTTATCCAGTTGTCTCCCTTTTGTCTTAAATTGAGTACAGGCTTCCTTCACTGAGATCAGAGCCTTGGCTGTTTTGTGTGGACAGTTAAATTAGGCTATAGCACACACACAAACACACACACAGTGCCTTTTAGCCCCAGCAGGACTTGGGTGGCCTTGGTTTCCACTGCTCCGGGAGGTCCACTGTGTTGGGCGAAAGGTAGACAGAGCTGTCTAAACCAGACATTACAGCTGGTGGGTCTGGACAGTCAAATTATTCCCAGTCTTCTCCTATGACTGGAGACATGTAAGGACCAATTGCATGATTCCTTCCTGGAAGCCTAAGGTAAGGGAATACCTCCTGAGCACTGCATTCCTCAAGCCTGCACACTGTGGGTCAGCGTGATACAATGAAAAAACTGCCACATCACCATGCTTTAATGGATCGCACATGATGCTACAGCAGCTGCTGTTCCGCAACCCAGGTGTTAGGCCAGTCCTCTGCCGGCACAGTCATGGTGATCAGTGTTGTACACACAAGGGTGAAAGAGGACTGAGACAAAGCACTGTGGATGGATCAAAGATGTGAGAGCTCCGATTGGTCCAATTAAAAAGGTTTTTGATTACTGAATCTTCCTCCCTCATTAATGCAGACTAGTCGTCCACGGCTGTTTGCGAGTCTTACCGGAAGATTCCAGACATGGAAGCCACTGTGAGTCATGGCTGCCCCCCGGTCGGTCTTTGCTCTCCCCGGGGTGCCTTTCATTGACAAAGGCTGTAGGCTTCAGGAGTTAACGGCACATAGCTCCATCTGTCATACCAGGATGGGAGTCAAGATCACAGGAGGCCTCTGGGTGAGAAATACAGTCACAGGTTCTGGAGGCTCGAAAGCGCAGCAGACTCTGTAACATGAAATATATGCAGCGTGGAGCCCTTTCTGAGATCTGAGAGATCTTCTGAGATTTTCTTTAGGTCCTGTTTTTGTTGGGGGTTTTTTGTTTGTTTTTTTGGTCTGTCTTTGGTGTTTAGCACTCACTGCTGTGGTGTTTCTGCATTGCACTTTCCAAAGATCACTTGTCAATCAAAGCGTGTGGGCGCTACTGTTGTCTTTGTCCTTGGATTTTCTGATGATGGACTTCTGAGTTTCTGTATGCACTCCTTTGTTTGTCTGTACAGCCACAGTGGTTACTGCTGCTTGTGTTAACTATTGAGTTTTTCTTCTATTTATTCTAAACGCACACCACTCATGCTGCTGTCAGAAGCTTTACAAAAAGGTCACTTTTAAGTGTTTAACAGCAAATGGAAAGCCAATGGTTATATGGTTGTCACTGTAAATTGACCCAAGATGACGAACACCGTCACGATTATATTTTAATCTGTCCTAAATTAGAAACCCCCCCCCCGCTTTTGATAGATTGAATTACATTGAACCAATGTTATAAAAGTTGTATGCCGATTTTTGGAAGTAGTATGATCACACAAAGTAACAAACTTAACTGGCCCTCTGATCGCATGCTTTTATTGCAGTGTCACACTACAAACACATCAAACTGTAGAGAACTTCCACACCATACTCTGTAATTTGGTAAGCTTCTCGGAGACACATCTGCCATCCTAATTTCTAACTTCAATCTGAGTACCAGAGGAGAACAGGCAGAGGAACGGCACGGAGGTCAAGACGAGGCAGACGGAGCGGACCAGTAAGAGCATCAAGGCTCATCCGCGGCAAACACTTGTGTCACTTGATTGACAGGCCTTCAGATCTAACCTTCACCAAACTGTGTCGAGGGCAACGTCGGCGGGGCTGAAGGGGGTAGCGCTTGTCAGCCTCGTTGAGCTTCATTCACTAGATCCAGTAGCGTCACATGCCAGTCTCAGGGAAGGAGAGGTTAGTTAAACAGAGAAAGGTTGGATGGTGGCTCGTACAATCAAGTGACCAAAAGATTACATTGGAACAGTGAAGTCTTGTTTCCTCAGTACTTATTTAGATGTGACTTACGAGAAAATTACATAGGAAGTCATATAAAACGGAAATTTGTTTGCAAATTGTTACGTCACCAGTCCCCTGTTTATGAATGGCGAAAAAACTCCCAGCACCAAACAGCTGATCCAGTTAGTGATTTCAGGAGTCAGTGGAAACCAAAACAGAGCTAAAAGTACAGTGGATATCGGAGATTTATAAGGCAGAGAAAACTCAAATCCAAATGAATGCTTTGGTTGCTTGGTATCTTCTGGATGTTTATATAGTCAGCCTTGCTAACAAGTTCACAGTATAAACTTGGAAGTTGATGACGGTGTTGTGTTGGACCTCAAGTAGCCAAATAAATCAGGCATTGTAGGTTTAAAAACAAAGAACATGCAGCATTTGGGGGTTTGAATTGTATGCAATAATTATTCATTCAAAAGTTAAAATTTAATTGATAGAAAATAGAAGTGTCCAGTATCTTGGATCATATGAAATTACTTTCACCATTCCACTTAAAGCAATTAGATCTTTTGACATTTTTAGATTTAAAAAAAATAACCGTTTGAATCCATTTGAATATAGTTTTTGGAATACTGGACACCTGGATAATAAACCTGGGGTTTATGAACACAAGGAAAACATACTTGAAAGCTTTCAAGTTTTTGAAATTGTACAACTTGAAATTTATAAAGATGGACATTTTAAAAGGGGGGGATTCAGGGAGCATACAACATTAGCTGAACATCAGCTGCTTAAAAGATTCAAATCTTTACAGCCTTTTATTGCCCTCATAGTGCGGGCCCAGTTAAGGCAGATATTAGTGAGCTCTGGTCCTTTAAACAATTTCTTACCTCAAGAAGTTTAATTTGTATACGAATCTAATATTGTCTAAAATATAAATACTGTCTATGGGTTTGTTTCCACCCTGAAAAGATTACAATTCTGAGCTTAACTGTTAATATAAAATGAGATTTGTCAAAACTGTCAGCACAAAAATATTGACTATTAGCAAGTTTAGCCCTTAATACTAGTATTAGCTTTCAGAAAGCGGTTTCAGCCCCACCCTATTGTTGTCTGACTAGACAAAGTTGGCTGCTTTGCAGGGATTAGTTAGACTGTCAACAGGTGAATCAAAACGTGAGAGAAAACCGAAGAGGCATTTGCAAAATGTGTCTATATGACTATGGAGACCGAAATGTTTCATCGGTTCCCAAGCATCAACTCCCATTTAAGATATTGTTTCAACCACAAAGTGTGAACTGGGAGACAGGCCAGAGCCAAGCCAGTGGGACTGCTTCACCAAAGCCGTATTTCCAAATGCTGGCTGTACTGTAGTGCAGCCCAGCTACCAGACAGGAGACATAAACACACCATGGCTTTAAACATGGAAATCCACCAGGCCTGTGAAATGTTTCAGCTCTGATCTCACTCTTTCCAGCATCTCTCCAGTCCAGGAGTCACACCAGTGGCATGCACCGGGGTGGGGTGCAATAATGCTCTTTCAAAGGTCAGATCGGAGCACTTTTAAAAAAAAGTCTTCCTACATTGCTTTAGGTGCTTGTGACAAAATCCATGTTGTCTGGGCTGTGCCCTCCAGCTGCCCCATATACCATGGACCCTGTTTGGCCCTCTGTATTCCTAGTGCTGTTGATCACAGGGCACTACTCTCTCTGCCCGGCCGGGGTCACGGTTAGGGTTTTTGTTTTTTGCACCATGCCACTGAATCATCCCAGTACAACTGACAACCTTCCCCCTGACAAAAGGGTTACTTTGAGGTTGGAGGGGGGAGGGAGGGTTACAGAGGTGCTCAAAAGAGAGAGTGCAATGAAGTCTTTTGAGAGCTGCAGTGATGAGTAATGGAGCGGGCTTGTGAGAACCAGTGTCGGCGGTGGGGGGGGGGGGGCATTTGTGGTTAAACACGAGCGTGTCGCCACATACCATTGTGCCTTTTCCCATCAGCAACCCATCCCACCCCCTTTGGCGTCTTGTTCCAGCCAACCCCCCTAGGGCGTAGACGGCACATTCCATCTCTATCAATAGATGCGGGGTAAATGGATGATTTATCTGTTCAGAGATGGCCAAAACCAGAGCTGTTGGCAGTTATGGTGAAGCCACTGTCGAGTGAATAAAGCAGCCATGTGCTATTCAGCTGACTTTGAAAAGCAATTAGTAAACTCAGTGGGGTTTTTTGTTTGTTTTCAGTTTGTGATTGGTAAGTTGTTTCAGAAAAAAACTAAACAAATAATGATTAATTATTAGCAACAATCTGGGGGATACAATATAGCTTTTTTTTGCACATCCATCCTTCGTTTGAACATATACGACTTTCCTTTTATTTTAATGAAAAATGTTTTTAAAAATAAACAACGGCACGTAACAATTATTCTGTATTTAAGATGTTTCATGAATTCATTACAGTTCATGTGTCATTCTGCTGGTGTTGTGAGGTCTATGTCACTACGATTAATGCGCATAATACAGATGTTTCTCTGATAGAGCTGACGAAGACACACTTTGAAGCAAGGTAACAATTCAGAAACTCATTTAAAAGTAGTTTCTAGTTGGGATAGCAGGCAGCATCACAAGACTTAAAGAAACAGCTGACAAATGCCACAGCACCCCCTACTGTTGACGGTATATTGAAGTCTAATATGTTACTTCCCTTCATTTCATATTTACCTAGTGTTCCTATACTCTTCAAACAGTCAGCAGTATGGAACATTTTGAAACAATAAAGACGATAAATATTATCACACTGATATGGAGTTTGTTTTATTGCTCCTCACATACACTCAAAGCAGGCTGCCCAGATTTTATGATTCTGCCGAGTGGGCCATGTGGTTGTAGAATTATACACTGGAACGGTTTGAATGTCAGATTAAATTTAATAAAGCGTTGTTGTAATATTGTTTCTTCCCAGGGTGCTGGAGACAGCTTTATTGGAGCACTGGCATTTTACATGGCTCATTATCCCATGCTGCCTCTGGAGGAGATGGTCCGCAGAGCCAATCAAGTGGCAGGAGTGAGCGTGCAGGCTGTCGGCACGCAGGCGTCTTACCCCTTCACAAAGGACCTACCAGCTGAACTGTTCTGAGAGCAGCAAATACACAGTAGTGTAAATGGACCAATTCTGGAATGTTTTTATTGACTTGGTAACATCGGGGTCTTGTGAAATTGGCTGCATTTGAGAAATCTGAGAATAAACATTATTATGAAACTGAGAATTTTCAGTAATGTGCCCAGTATTATTTTAGCATAAAGCTAAACATGACTTAGATTTACCTGTCAATGTGAATATGATATCATATTAAATGAAATGTGCCTATGTGATGACAAGCTTACTTATAGCAGACAAGTATTTGTTTTTGTAAAACTTGTTTAATCTCAATTGTTTAATTCATTCGTCATATCAGCGATACTGTATAATACTGCTTAACAGCACCGTAACATGCTATTCCATGATTTAACAGCATTAGATCGGCTGTGGTGGCTCCAATAAATAACATCACTTTAACAAATGAGTAGTAGTTTCTTCTTTAATGGTGGTAATCAAGACTTTCTTGAAGTTCTGTCGGGGTTTGCATCATGCTGATCTGGCGCAGTGGAGAGACAAGAGGCCATTTAACAGATCCAAGAAGAAGTCCTCTGAAAACATGTCAGCCAGCCGAACACAAATGTGTAATCCATTGCAATAAAAAAAAGAAGAGTCCGTTTAAACCTAGCAGGTTTATGTTGTCCATATATTCTGGTGCCTAATTAAATAGATTTGATCTTCCTCTTCTCAAAGAATAGGACATGCTTGTTCACTGCAAAGACAGAAAGCACATTTTAAATACAAGTCGCACAATAACAATGCAAAGACTACATATTAAGGAGAATGAGAATTTTCATATCAAGTAGCAGGTTATATGTTTATATTTAGTACTTAGATCAATGTTTGCATATAGACACACCATACCAAAAAAGGCTTTTCTGAGGAGAAAAATGTTATTAGAAACTACATTACAGTGCAACATGACATTTGAAGTCCAATCCAAATACTTATACAGACATTTCTGTGCTGTAATATGATGGTTAAAATACCATTACAACCCAATTTTACCAGATTTACAGTCCATGGTAGTGACTTATAACATTTATGATTAATTTAAAGTTCTTATATACATCATGAAGATTATCGCATGTACTTATCAGCATAATGCTATAAAACAACTCGACAGTCTGAATGCAGACATTTCCAATTTCAACTAGTTTTCTGTTACAATTAAATTTCACTTTAAGTTCTTGAAAACTTATCTCGTTCAAAAACACTTCCTTTTGTAACACCTCTAACCCCTAACATGCACTTCATCTTCCATCCCCTTCCAATTCTCTTTTATTGATTGCACTTTTTTGTTAACTCCAACTTCTTTCCCTAGGTATTTACCCCATTGATGCAATACATGCAAATAGCTCTTCCTAGTATTTATTGCTGCTTTTACTACTAGATCTCTTACTGTATTGACGCTTGTATGTAGTTCCTCAAAAGGTGTCACTTTGAATAAAAACGTCTGCCAAACGAGTAAATATAAATGTACAGTATTCTTATCCAGTGTCAACTCTACAACTCTACCTTTAAGATTGTTTAACATAGTCATAGAGGTTTTTGTCCTGGCGACTGATTCGTTTTCAATGATATGGACTGAAACAGCCACCTGCTACAACGCAGACTTAGACACAGGTGGCTATGTTGCCATGCTGAAAGTCCAAGTGGTAGTTTGAACGGGTTGTTCTAAGACATTAACAACCTGGTACAGAGTAATGGTTAAAATGGGGTTTTGTGTGCATGCTTCATCTGCAGAGCACAAACAGCTGGTTAGTCCCATCTTACCAAATGGATCATGTTTGCGCAGAACCAGCTTGTCTCTGAGACGATTCCTCTTTGTGTTGAAGAAGTAGCCTGTCCCCGCAGCGCTCACCATCTGCACCAGGACGGTCCTAATTAAAAAGAAGATTTACGAAGATTACAGTGGCTGCCTTTCTGTACGGGGTGCTGGTATTTGATCTTCTTTTTGCTTGTGTCATTGGTGGTCACATCAACCCTATTTTAATCATTGCAGTCGCGTCCACTTACTTCGATTTTGCCTTGGCCACTGAGGATTGAAAAAGAGCATAAGATATGTATTAGAATCAAGACGATTAACGCTAATTAATGATTGGAAAACGAGTCAAATAATTTGCATGAATGTACTGAGCTAACGTTACGTGAAAAAGCAAGGTAAACAAGTAACAGTTGGTTTGCTAACGTTACTAGCTCCAGCTAACCGCTGAAGAGACATGAGAACATTTGACACACACAATACTTAACGCTGAAACCGCCACACAAATACTGATATTTAAAACACAAGTATATAGAAGCATTATAGACAATGTCGTGTTTGGTCATGTTGACTAACACCTGCGAAGAAACAGCTAACTCAACGTTAGCATAGCTCTAGTTGGAGCTAGCAAACTGATTGGTTACTTTAGCTACGTTTGAGTCAGCCCTAAATGTGTCCGTCTCCTTAAATAACAATATGCAATGATTATAATACTTACAGTTTACGGTGGTAAGAAACATTTTGTAGTCTTTAAACCACTACCTGAAGACAGAATCAAACCATAACAGTGTTGTGGCCACGGTAAGTCACATTGAGAAACCTGGACGTCCGGTTTGAAGTACTTCCGGGTTCCCTTAAAGGTGTAACGTTAGTTTAGTCGATCTGTACGCTGGAGTCACAACATACTATGTTCATTCCTAACCTTCCCAAAGTAGTGATATATTCAGCAGACAACAACAGAAAAATGGGCAGGTTGAAATTAGAAAATAGATATATATCGCATTATGTATGGGAATGACCCAGACCCCCGTGGATAAAGGTCTATGTACCAGGCTGAATACTTTTCAAGTTGTGTGTGTGACCAAAGAGAGCAGTGATTCTTTCATCAGGAAATCCATCATCATGTTGTCTAGGCCTTTGTCTGCTAATATGTAAATTAAGATAATCAAGGTAGGCTGCTCTGACGGAAGTGTGGTGCACTACATGTGCACACATTCACTTATGTCATATCATTAGGGCTACAGTAGGCTATGGAGTCAGTGGAGAGATATGGAACTGACACATCCAGAAGTACAACCAAGGGTCTCAAGGGAATGCACTGTAAATTTGAGGTGTCTTAACATTTAAGTTTGTTCCTCCATTGCATCAAGACATCATCAGCACATGAAGTACCCTTATTTTTCACATCAGGCATGTTGAACTTTATCTAAACAAGAAGAGTTGGGTACCATATTCTCTTGGATGTTTGAAATTGGCTTAGGGGACATATTGTAGGTCAAAAGGTCAAAACAAGGTCCTTTTGCTCATTCACAACTCAAACATTGCTCACTCCAAAATAATGCATCATTTTCTACCATCTGTATGTACATTGCTGTAGATTTAGGGTGAATTCAATACATTCTTAATTCTTCCTTTAATCTGATTATTTCAAAAGAACCAGCGTAGGCCAAATGAGACACTGAAACGAGTGACTGGTGTGACAGCTGAAAATCTCAGGCCCATGATGAAGTGAGAGAAAATAGCTTAAATTCACACCCTTTTGGACCATAGTAAAATATTCAGTGTTCGCCTTCTTTTTGCTGCTGCTTCTTGTGAATATCTTGGAGACTTTGCAGGTTTTGTGTGTGTTTAAGCATTAAAGGGACTTAAGGTCTGAGCTGAGAGCATAAAGAAGACAACTGTGATTGTAAAGCCAGTTATACCTGTTGAACAGTCTCTTATGTCTGAGAGACTATTGAACATCTACATTTTTGTCCTATACGTGTCTAAACAAAACTAATCTGTCTCTATTGGCCAAAAGGGCACTGAGTTCTTCCAGTTTCTTGTTTGTTTGCAGTTAGACATGGGCGGTGGCCATGAGAGCAAATAAGCATCTGACCAAGATGGGATTGTCAAATTCACTTGTGGTGGATATGGTCATGTTCCTTTTGATCCAGCAGAATGTCTCAAAGCAGCCTTTGCAAATCCACCCAAAATATGTCCACAACTGTTTCTTTCTTATACAATGATGCACATAATATATCTCACTCTATGTTCTGAAGCTATTTTAGCTTTTCTTCTATGCAGTTTTACTGACTTAGCTTCACCTCATTCTGGGCAAACTTAATTAATTTAGATTTAGTCCCATGAATAAATAAAATAATTAAAGCCATTACGGAAAAAGATTACAATGTTACTCGTTGTTGCTGGTCATCATGTCTCTGGCCTCGGGGAAGCCACTCAGATTTCATGAATGGGCAGTAAGGAAAAAGATACACTGGAATGTCCCAAAACCTTAGTGGAAGCCATTTTTTTCCTAAAAGTATACAGCCAGATGAATGGGTGAGATACCAATAATGTCACTATGGAAGTCCCCTTATCCCATCAGGAAGTAGTAACTTAATAGCCTTTTGTATGGTGGCAGAGGCACACTGGTGCAATGACAATTTAGCCTCCTCCAAACTGAAAAGTATTTTGTCATTTTTACATGACTCCGTAGGAATGGCAGTGCTTTCCATGAAAGGGCATGTTCAGAAAATACACAAGAATACCGGTGGCAGAAGTAATCAGATCCTTTAGTTCATTCAGTACTATTACCACAAGCTAATTTTACCTTTTGTTGTGGTTTTATTTACTGTAATCATGCACCATGATCTATATGCTTATTATATTCATTAAATAAGCATTGTATTTTTTATTATTAATCTGAAAAGTAACTAGTAGTTAAAATAAATGAATTAAATGAAAATGAAAATATATTAAATATTTCCACCTTCAATGTATTAAAGTAGATGTATAAAGCTGCATAAAAATAATATTCTCAAGTAAAGTATTCAACAGAATTGTTCTGAAGTACAATACTTGAGTACATACTTAACATCACTTTTGTAAACCTAAACCTGCGAATATACTTTGTCACTATATTAAAAAGGTACATAACATTTTATTGTGTCTCAGGGCCGTAGTCAGGATTTTAGACATACTCTCCAAATTCCCACAATGGAACCTTACCTACCAAACTCTGTACAAATTGCTTAAGATTTTTTAAAACAAACTCAAAAGGTATTACTTGATTTATTCTTTTTACTGTTAAATTATACTTTCTGTACATATTTTATTTTGCTAATGTACATGATGGTCTAAAATGTAAACACTCTCTACACAGCAAGGTATGTAATTCTGGTGGAGAATACCAACTCCCTTTTGTTTTAATTTATCAGTTTTAGCCACACTTGTAGCATGGTTTAGTGTTAGACATGTTAACCCACCACTAGCCCACCAGACTGAATTATCTCAACAACGTTTAAGGTCACCAGAGGATGAACCCTGTGACTTTGGTGAATGATTAACCTATCGTCTAACAACTTCATCAGATCAACATTTCAATGTGCCCCATGTCCTGTCGGCCTCAGCTGTACTTTGCAAATGTTAGCATGCTAACACACAAAACTAAAATGGTGGCCTTGGTATATTTAATCATGTCATTGTGTTTCCAATGCCATGTGAACATGTTAGCATGCTTACTTTAGTATTTAGCCAGCCTCACGAAGCTGCTAGCATGGCTGTAGACTTGTAGATTCGTCTTGCGTGCCTGAAACAGTCATATTTAAAAATATTTGGCCTATAGCCTACAGTATCAGTCTGTTTTCAAAAAAGTTGTACCAGTTATTCTTTGGTCTGTATTATCAGACCAAAACCAGACCAAGACCTAGTTTCACTGAAATCAATTTGTCATTGTCACCTTTAGTGTATATGATCCAACCCTTTAGATGTTTCATTGAGGGACTCCTGGAAAAAGAATTATGAGGGGGTGGCATGTCTCTGAAGTTACTGAGGGCCCTTCAACATCCGGTGTATTTTAATCTGTTTGTCGTCACTATGGAACAACAATGCCCGAGACGAGTGGAGTAAGAATAATGGCTCATTTTCCTTCACAGCTTCTCTTCATTATAAAAAAGGGGATCCAGTGTGTATGCCACACTCAGGTCCCACTAGTGCATTGATTCCATGAAAACAAAAAGCAGTAAGTGAACATGTACTAATGAGCCTAAATGGAGCTGTATTGGTAAACCCAGTGGGGGAAAGCCTTGCATTAAAGCGGAAATCAGCACGAATGTTATTGGACAGGCCGAGGAGCGCTGTAACCAGGCAGGGAGCAGCTGTCAGGATGTGAGTGTGGGAGCTTGCGTCACTAAAGGATAATTCTGAGAAGGAGGCTGAGACCACCAGCTCCAGCTTCAGCTTTTTTCCTCCTCCTCTTCCTCCTCCTCTTCCTCCACCACCCCACCCACTCAGCACTCTCCACAGCCACTACGGACATTAGCTACTCTTTCCCACTTCATCTCACTTATACATCTCACTCTATCTCACATGGCTTTTCTTTTTCATTTACAACCTATTATTTCCCAGCTTCTGTATCACTTAGACACTCATTTCTATTTTAGACACTTGAGCTCAGGCTGTAATCCAAAGCAGCTTACAATAAGTGAACAGGTATGGTTTAGTGTCTTGTGAGTGTTGAGATTTGGCAGTTTATTGTTAAGAAAATAATTGAGGGAGCAGAAAGCAAATTTATACAATTAATTAACAAGTTAAGACTAAAGAGCTCGCAAGGACAGATTTGTAAGTTTTGAGAGAAAGCAAGGCCAGAACTGTGAGCTGAATAGATGTTTTGAAGTATTATCCTAAAAGACTTCCCCTCCAGAAAACCACATGGTTCTTCCCAGCTAACGTCGACCTAATTTTGATTTATTTTTATTTTTATCTAAAAAAGATATGACACCTGCAGTGATATTGACAAGTTACTTATCAATCAACGATGTTGCCAAGTATCCTATGATCATGATTTAAAGACCTCCCAGTCTGCTAAAACACAACTAGAATTGTGTTTTAGCAGACTGCAATTTTAGGGAAATTACTTTTTACTTTTCTAAACATGAAACTACCTATTTGTGACCCATTCAAAGTCTTTGACTGGGTTTGTGGCTGAGTATAGGGGCATTGGAAAGCACTGAGAGACCAAATAACTCATAGGTTTTGGTCTATAAATGGGACTTGTTGACAACATCAGTCTTCTTCTTTAAATGCCAAATTAGATTTGTTCAGGCTCAGTGGTTTTAACCTATATACATTTCCATTTTAACCCTCATATTTGTGCTTGTTCAATCACTCATTTTCTTGCTCCCTCAAACGCTTGTTCACTCATATATTTACTTGGTCAGTTATGAATTTCTATACTTTGACAGACTGTCATACTGCCCTATTTAGGCCTACTGTTGTCTTGAAGACAAGAAAACAGAAAGAGAAAAATCAAATCATTCATCTCTCTGTTCCTCTGCCAAAGAAAACAACGTATTCTTGATAAATGAAAAGTTGAATTAGGGTAAACTACAACTTCTTCATACTAATATTTAGGTAGGTAGATTTATTTTGTCACAATACAACAAGTTATAGAGTGAAATTTAGTTTGTAACTTTGCAACAGACAATAAACAGAAAATATATTCAATGGAGCAGTGCTGAGGATGAAGTAGAGTTTAAGAGTCTGATAGCTTGGGGGGAAAAGCTGCTCTGCAGTCTGGTGGTGCAGCAGCAGAAACTTCTATATCTCTTCCCAGAAGGCAGCAGGGTGAACAGGCTGTGGCTGGGTGGGTACTGTCCTTTAGTATCCTTTGGGCTCTGCGCAGGCACCTCACCTCACCGATATCGCTGATGCTCGGGAGATGGGTACCAATGATCTTCTGAGCAGTTTTAATCACCCGCTGCAGAGCCCTCCGGTCCTGGGCCGTGCACATCCCATGCCAGTTAGTGATGTTTCCAGTCAGGATGCTTTCTGTTGCTCCTCTGTAAAAGCTGACAAGAACTTGGCGTGGGAATTTGGCCTTGCAACATATACAACATTTTGTATATGTTAGAGTAATATTCATTTATTCTTTTGGCCACTTGGGGGCAACAGAACAAGCTGTAAATGGAGTATTGGCCTCGTAGACACGTTAGTAAACAGTTGTCTTTTTATACATCCAGCAAATGCAGAGCATTGTTAGCATTTATGTTTCAGATGACTTGACAAATATTAGACCGAACACTATTCTGCTCTTCTCCTCCTAGCTTTGTTTTGGTCTCCACCATCTCTTTAGCAGCCAAATGTTCCACTATCTTCCCCAGCCAGTCACTAATTTTCTGTTTCTGCTATTTAGTGCTGGGCAAGTAAGGATTTATCAGAGTTTTTAAAACAGCTACCTGCAGTTGCTGGAAGTAAGGTTGATGAGAGTGGAGAGTGAACTAAAACAGTAAAGTTGTGGGCCATAAAACCAAAACAATGAGGTGAAAGATCCCAAAAACCTCTATAAAACTGAGAGGAACTGCAGAGATAGAAGCTCTGCAGGTTTGTGACTAGGAGTGACACTTCACAAAGTCATTTGATCCATTGTTAATATTAGATCGATACTTTAGCTCAAGGGGTGTTGAGCCATGTACTGTAACTACAATAAGAAAAATCTAAATACTGTTCACTTTACATTGTATGTGACATTCTAAATTAAATTAAGTCTAATTTAATTAACAACCAAAGCACTTGTTGATAAAATGCATGTTCCCACTGGCTGATTATTATTAATATTTTTAAGGAGGATGGGCCTCACAGCACACTTGCACACATGCATACAGACCACCTCCTCCGAAATAAGCCTTAACTCTCATATTATAAGCTGTCACAACAGCGGTTTGCTGTTCTTTTGACCTACCAACCTGATCGCAGTAGGTGACACGATGACTCACACAGACAAACAGAGTCAGAGGCCCCAAACACCACACACTAACTCCCCAGCTTGCATCAGCACATCGCCCTATTAGCTATTATATAAAAGCAAAGACTACATAACAAAAGGGAAATGTGTTTTTATCCCTTCACCTCACCACATCCGTCTTTTTACCATCTATAGCAATTATCTGTAGTTCATTTCTTTTCAGAGTATGTGGTGCGGGGAAGGTATGACCTTTAAAGCAAGTGAGGAATAGCCTGCCTTCAGACACCAGAGTGCACACAATGGAGACATCTGAGAGATTATTTTACAGTACGAAACAAACAGAACACAACAAAAAAATCTACCCTCACAGAACAATCTTCATTACATCCCATAATATGAGCACATACACAACAAGAGCAACATTTTGATAATGTTGCCTGTAGTATGAAACATTTACATGTTACATACATAGTACAAGTCTTTTCCTTAAGTGGCAAGAGGCAAGGTCTGTTCATCCTGAGGGGCTCCTCACCTAAGGGCACTTGGTCAAGACCCCTTAGTGAAGCTTTTTAATGCACTGGATGGCCCCTTAATGTGCAGGGCTTCATGGTCAAGTTAGCAATAATAAATATGCAATGATTTTCAAAATAAAATACATGGTTAACGTTGTAAAGCCGTCGCAGTTGGTTAGATTTAAGCAACAAAACTACATGGTTAGGTTTAGGAAAAGATCATGGTTTGTGTTAAAATAAGTATGCTAGTTATGTAAGTTAAGTTACGTAACTTAAGTTAGTTACTTGACGTATGTTATGTATGTTAAGTACGTTACGACCTTATGTAGCTTAACTGACTTGACTATTGTTTTCACACAATGAACATTGTTCTCCTGGTTAAAAGTCTGGTCTGAAAGGTAAATGGAAAATGGACTGTATTTGTATGGGACCTTTCTTCCGACCACTCCAAGCGCTTTCCACTACATGTTCACCCCATTCACACACATTCATACACTGATGGCAGTGGCTGACATTCAAGGTGCCGACTGCACTTCAGAAAAGAGGTTTGAAAAGATTATGGTTTGGTTAAACATAAGGTTTAAGTTATGTAACTTAAGGGTCCTCCTGTGTGCAAGTCCAGTGTTTGACCCTTTCAACCACCTACGCCTATAGTTGCAGTGGTGAACAATGACATTAAAGGGGTACCCAGTGCGTTAAGTGACGCCAAAGGGTCTTGACCAAGCGTCCATATGTGATAACTTTGGAGTGAGACCAGGTGAAGTGGGGAGCACAAATGTGCTCAGTAAATTCCATGGGAATCTGCTCATGGAGTGATGAGTGGAGAGTGGCCTAACAGTGGTGCTAGAGGGGATTATGAATGTACTGCCAACAGCACCTTGTCACGTACTTAAAAGGGCACTTACATATTTTGCACATGCAGCTCAGTTTACTGTTCACAAGGAGTACTACTAAAAGAGTTGTATAATATAGTCTGTGGCTCTGGAGCTTTTCAAAGTTAAAAAAAATAACCCTGGTCATGTCATCACGGTTGTTTCAGCTTAGACTTGAAGCGAGAGAAAGAAAGAAGAAACACAAAGTGGAGGTGTGGGGTTTAAAATAAATGGCAATTTAGGAGGCAGCAGGGGTAAAGACTAATGTTGCATTGTGGGAAATGTAGGATCCAGTGTTTTTGGAATATTACCCATACTGAAGAAGAAGTCAGCATATCTTGAAATCTGCTGCTACAATCTTATTTTGACCACTCTTTTTTTAATCTTTCTCTGGTGAGGCCTTCTGGAAGAACCTTACTAAATTACTGGAGTATCAGATCAGTGGCTGTAAATAGCACATTGAACAAAAAACTGTAGAATTTACTGCCAAAATTCCTTCAAATAAAATACTTTTTAATTAAGGTGTATGGAAGATTTTATTGGACTTATATTTGTAATATTTGTAACCCACAGAAAACAATCCACAAATGTGTACTATGATGCGCAAATATTTCCCTATCTACAAATGTGTATTTTTACATTTGTGATGTGTAAAATCATATCCACAAAAATACAGAATGACTTCTACACACAAAACAGTTTTTGCACACTTGCAGATCATTTCCTGTCAATTTGCAGGTCACGTTACATTTGTGACTTCCTTTTTACGCATTTGTGGAATTTTGTCCCCTCTGTACCACAGAGATCTGTAAACAGAGATCTGTAAATGTGAGAGCAGTTTATTAGCTACACCAGCAGGTGGCGGTAGCGGCATTGCCTCTCATGAGTTGTAAGAATATCCATTGTAGTACCCAGTGTCATCTGTAGGAGACAACAACTTCTGCTTCTGCTGAACACATTTGTGGATTGTTTTCTGTGGGTTACAAATATTAAAGTCCAATAAAATCTTCCATACAGGTGGCCCCAGGATCAGATTTTGGACAGCGGTCTGAAGCTATCGGTTCAGCACTACCTCATTGTGACTCAGAAGACTGCACACTGATAAAGTCACGTTAACTTGGTACCCTGCTGGAAAACGTAATCACAACGAGTTCTATAATAATATACAGTAACCAGTGCCACTGTTTTATAACTTGTCATGAACCAAAGTCGAGAGTACATGACAAGTTATGTAAAAGTGAGTTACTGTGGATCCTACATGTCGTTCAGGAGAAAGTTGACAATCAACCTGTTTTGTTGTTTAGGTATGATGACGTGTTGAAAGTTCATGGCACCCTGCCCATAGTTTTCATGATATTTTTCTGTGCCAAAAGTGCCAATCGACCAAACTTTTTTAGACATTTAGTTTTTGTATTCGACAATATATAAATATGTCTGTGGAAAATATTCTCACTCATATATATTCATATTCATATTTTTTAACTGTCGTGTGTTATGTGTGTGTGAAGCACCAGTCTTCCTCTGCACAATTGGTGGCTCAGTGTCGGTGTATACACGAAAGAAAGGGGACTGGCACTTCCTGGCTACGTGGACACTCATTGGCTACTGTAGGCCGTGGACAGGGCAAAGAAGTTTCGTTAATTTAGCTCTTCTTATTAGCTATGCTCCTTACATGCTTGCTAATAACTTTTTTTAAGCCGGTTGTCAGATTTGTGCAGCGGTGTTCACGAGGGAGAGAGAGAGATGTTGAGCGAGAGGATGTGCTGCGCGAATGCACTATGGTGCTCTGCAATCAAATATAATTTTAAATAGGCCTAGTAAAAACAAAAGCGAAAATCAATATGTTGCGGTCAACTTTGATATTGTGGCGGGCCGCCACAAATAAATGTATGGGAAACACTGGATCCATTGTTTGGCATTAAGTGTTTGTTCTGACCATACAAATAGTTTAAATCCACAATTAACAATCTGGTTTCTTCAACTTTAACTCAGGCAAAAATCTGCCTTATACTGATTTGACATTTATCATAAGAATAATTGATATTGAATGATGTGAAAAGTTTTATTGTGATAACATTTTCAGATGTATTGCCCAGTACCAGCACCTATATTTTCCACTTCAAGCACTGATTATATGTGGTGGCAGAAAATGTTTAATGCTCAAAATCTTCTGGGGGAGGAGAACCCCCATCATATATTTCCACATTGATAGTTTTATCAAACCAGTGTACAATTATCATCTTGTCTTCTTCTTGTGAACCCAGAATTGTATTTCTTCATGTTTCATGAGCTAAATCCTAGTTCACACTACACAACTTTTAGCCCGATTTGCAGCTTGGCGATCTCAGTGACCGTCAGGCTGTGACCAGGGGTAAATCAGCGGTTGATCGGCGGTCGCCAGCCGTTATGTGTGAACTACTCAACAACGCATCAAAACGGCTCCCCGACACATTTCTGACACATCATCTGCCAGATATCTAGCATGCGAAATATCTGGAGAAGTCAGCCGACTCGACAGTGTCCAATGTCCTAACCCCTAATCTGAGTCCCTATGTCCCGTCAGTTTTCAACACAAAGTTACTCTCTTGCCCCCTACCCTCCATCTTTGTTGTAAACCTCAAACACATTTCAGGCACAGAAAAATTTCTTGCTTTAAGCCGTGTATCTTTGATTTGCACAACCTGTATTTCCCAAAATTACAAACTACATTATATGTTAATAAATATATTCTTACTAAAAAAATCACACAAAAAAGTTATAAATTCTGAAACAGAAGAACAGAAACACATGGCTTCCTTAATGCTAAACTTAACAGCTGTTTGAATTTCAGGATTCAGTAATCTAGTACAAACTTCATGTACAAACTGGTGTTAGATTTTCAAGTTTCTATACCTTTATGGATTGATTGTTTCCATATTTTGTGTTATAGAAAGTCCCATGGTGTTTTTGTTAGACGGGGGAAAAAACACAATTAAACATAATTACACATTTAATGCTCCTTTATTTAATCAGTTAATGTAGCAGCTCTCATGATGCTGAAATCAAGCTAAAGTGGGGAACTGTGCCTCTGACAAGTTGTAGGTGGTTGATTTTGTGGACTTTTAGAATGTTTCATTATGCTTTTACACCCACGTCTTTACTTACCTTGCAGCACTGAACCAAAAGACATTGTTACTTAACCACAAAACCACCCTAGGTACTGTCAGCACGTCCTCACATTCTGTCTCTAATTCATTATCAGTGAGGCTGTTCCAGAAAATGCTATTTGATCACATCACATACTGGTCCTGGCTCTTTCTGGAGCTTTTGAAGCAACTTGTTTCTGTCTGTATGTCTAATCCAGCTGTCCAAGATCATTGGGAATTCTCTCCCAGGGTGGATTTTTGCTTTCAGCATGACCCAGATTTGACTGTTCATGTTCATCTTGCAATGAGAAGATCTAATCTCTTGTTTACGTGGTGCGACAAATCTAATTTCTGTTTTGTTCTTGTGTAAATCCAGCATTTGCATTTGGGCGCGCTCTGTTACCAGCACACTGTGCCATTTATAAAATGTTTTTATCATCGCCGTTTGCAAACAGAATCTTATGCAATGCTTACTTAAAGTCGTAGGTAGGAGCTGGTACAGGCAAAAACAATAATAGCAGAATTGTCTTTCCACTTGCGTAAATGGGAATGATTGTGTCAGTTATGATGTCATGCACTGATGTGCATCAGGTCGCTATGGTTACACCCATCTTGTGACAGTGAAGCCCTCAGATTGGATTTCCACACAGGCAACAGGTCTGTGGAGGTGAGCTTATGGTCTGAAAAGTTGGATCCAATTAAAAACATGAAATGAGAAATGTTCCTGATACTTGTTAAATCATTATGCGTATGAAATAAGCCACACATCGAAGTATTGCCTGAGTTTCCTCTAAAAAAGGTCACCATATTACCTTATATATTTTCAGAATTATGCATAGACCATTTAACCTTTCTCAAGGTGTGGGACAACATTTCCTTTTCCCACCAAAAGTGTCAGTTCCTGCTCCGCCATATTCAGCTCAGTCCTATATATAGGCTTGCTTGATGAGTCTACAATAGCGTGCTACTTTACATAGTCATACTGATGACCACAGCGTTGTTAGGAGTAATGTTATAAAACAGGCAGCCAGTGTGTCCTCCTCCCATCTGTTCTCTCTCCTCTGTCTCTATTTCTCTGTGTTCCATGACGCAAAGCCTGAGTGGGAGTGGACAAACCTTCTGCTCCCTGAGAGGACTGAGTGGGCCGCCGCCATCCGCTGTGCGCGCACCAGAGATGGAGGCAGAGATGGAGGTATATGGTAGAAAAGAGGGAGGGTAGAGATGGGAGACATTTGAACAACAGTGAGTGGAAGGTGAAGGTGCATGTGATTGATACAGAGAAGTAAAAAAAAATGGGGATGAATGGGAACAGGAAAGGAGAGAGTGAATGAGAGCGCAGATTGGAGGATTAGGTTTATTGGAGGGAGGAAGATGTGGATGAGTGAGAAAATGCAGAGAGAATGTGAGGGGAGGAGGAGATGAAGGGATGGGGCGCTAATAATGGGGAGATAAGGATAGAAGAGCGGAAGCAGGTCTTCTACACAGACGAATGCGGAAAGGACGAGTCGAAAAGACAAATATCAGGAATCAGAAT